>NC_090739.1:6851444-6861444 GCF_036898095.1 Palaemon carinicauda
TCTCCAGAGAGGTAGAGCAAATATTTTAGATAATTTTTTATTACGACAAATATATTTATTAACAGCGTAGCTTTCTACAAATAATAAATCTGATATCTTCAAAAATAGTGTGTGTGTGTATATATATATATATATATATATATATATATATATATATATATATATATATATATATATATATAGTGTATGTATATAAACGCATACACAAGAGCCTCTTAAATTTAAAACTAACACTAACAGCACTTATTCTAAAATATGAGGTACGCGATATTTAAATACTAGTGAAAGTGAAGTCGATAATCTGAAAAGTTATTAAGTTTTTAGACAAGCACGAGATCATTTCAGCTATTGTACAATAGCTATTCAGTCAGCAATGTAATTGTTCAGTGGCTACTTTCCTCTTGGTAAAGGTAGAAGAGACTCTTTAGCTATGGTAAGCAGCTCTTCTAGGAGAAGGACACTCCAAAATCAAACCATTGTTCTCTAGTCTTGGGTAGTGCTATAGCCTCTGTACCATGGCCTTCCACTGTCTTGGGTTAGAGTTTTCTTGCTTGAGGGTACACTCAGGCACACTGTTGTATCTAGTTTCTCTCTCTTGTTTTTGTTGAAGTTTTTATTGTTTATATAGGAAATATTTATTTAAATGTTGTTACTATTCTTAAAATATTTTATTTTTCCTTGTTTCCTTTCCTCACTGAGCTATTTTCCCTGTTGGGGCCCGTGGGCTTATAGCATCTTGCTTTTCCAACTAGGGTTGTAGCTTAGCATTTAATAATGATAATAATGAAGCACTGCAGTGTATTAAAAGAAAAATATTCCGATGATGAACCAGAATCAGACAATTGTGACTAATTTATTGCCATGACTTCACCATTCTTCTCTACGGAAATAGGTGCCTGTAATTCTGTTTTATTTTTCACACCGGTCGAGCAACGCCATTTGTCTTAGGGCGGCTTTTACCTGCGCCAATAAACCAACATCAAAGGAAACGTGACACCGTGTCTAAAATCTGGTGAACAAGCATTGTGGATTGGTCCAAAGCCTGAACTCGTTTTTGTCATAATTATTAGTCCCTTTTCCTGGGACTTCGCATTTTCTTCTTTTTCGCGCAAGGAGGAAAAAAGTTTTACTTTTACCTCACGCTCTACATCGTCAAAATTGAAATTACTTATATACTTGAGCACAACAGTAACAAAAGGCCTGTTTTGTATTTTTGTATACAATAATCAGATTCAATGGTTTTCACTGAAAAGCGCATGCAAATTAGAATAAATTTGCGTACAACCGTTCCATTTACATTGTATACAACAATTATGAATGCGGTTAAGGAGGGGTGTCACGATAGAAATGAAGGTAATATAATAACAATCAATAGGTTTCGCCTTCATAATCTAATGCAAACTGTATGGCTGCGCAATTGGTGATAGAGCGGCAAAGTTTCGTTGAGAGAGAGAGAGAGAGAGAGAGAGGAGAGAGAGAGAGAGAGAGAGAGAGAGAGAGAGAGAGAGCATAAAAAAACGACGAATTTTTAGTGCGTAAGGTCCACGTAGTGCCAGTGCCAGTATCAAAGGGAAGTGAGAAGCTGGGAACCATCTGAAAGGTAGACTTATGAGCGCATTAAATGCAGAGAACCGACGACGTAGTCGGCGAATAAAAGAAATTATAATTATATGATTGCAAGGACATCTGCCTCTAAGGATAAAAACTTAAATGATGGATATGCCTACAAGAATGGTTAGGGGAAAGTCCTAAAAACTGTTTTTACGACACGAATACTGTACTAGGAATTTATCGCATGTATTAAAAACTAGTCGAGGAAAACTAAAAATTACACAATTTATGCGAGTTAAGCTTTATACAATATTGCAACACTATTCCTGGGCAAGTATTGAATATCTAATTAAAGGACTAAAAACAAACCACATACATTTTCCTCTTCTATCTTTGTGCACCTCGAACAAATTTAATGCTATTAACTACATATAACCGTATACCAAGAGACACGCACAAAACTGTTATCCTACCTTCCAAATATGAATACCTATTACTATATTTCCCAGTGAATTACATAGAACTTTACAACCCAGATCAATTACAAAGTTTTCCATGTGTAATTGGATTTTTTCTGGGGTGAAGAGTTGCGTCGAATGGCGTACTTTAAATGAAAAAAAATATCCTACATAACTAAAATTCCTTATTAGTTTGAAGCCCGAGACAAATTAACTTTAAAGAATGAAAATGTCTAGATATACATGCGAATGAGGTGAATAAATGATGCCGTGAGAACTGAAGAGAGCACAAGAGTCTAACGAGCCATAAAAGAGGACTTAATAATCACGGAGGTTAATAAATGAAGCAATAAAACAACCTCTTCAAATAGCTTTCATGACTCAATGTTCAAACATACGACAAGAAGCCAATACTTCCTCTCGGGGATTAGATACAATGGTTCCTAGGCCTGGCGCCAAGAGAGAGAGAGAGAGAGAGAGAGAGAGAGAGAGAGAGAGAGAGAATATTATCTATTACTATAACATAAACCACTTTCTAAAACCATTTTCGCTCCGAAAGAAAACGCATCTCTTAATAGCATCGACCGTAAAGGACCTTCCGAACTTCTAAAACCCTAAATCCTGCAAACTCTTCCGAAACCGAACTTTTCTCTTTTGCACGAACACCCACCTGAGTCGCAAGGAAGGTGCCAAATTCAACACGAAAAGGCATATTTTGGCAACTACAACCACCTCTCCCAAAGGGGTTTATCCTGAAGGTGTACCTGTGCTTGGCCCCCCTCTCATGCTAATCCCTTCACTATGTAGGATTCCATCCCCAGTAAGCCAAACCACGAATTTCATTGATTCTTTTCGATGACTACATTCTTAAGGGACAGAATGTTTGAATTTACTTCTATAATAAGAAATCAATTCACGCAATATATCAAGGTCTTTCACAAAAATCGCCAATTGCAAGAGAATTGATTCGTTCAATACATCACTTTATTTCACAAATTAAACAAACCCCAACAACAAAGAAATGGACACAATCTGTGCCTAAATATTCCATGAAAACAAATACAAAACCAATGTGCAATGCCAAACCAATATATAAAACAATAAAATCAAGAGGAAAATTACCTTGCAAAGACAAGAAATTAGTGTAAATTGTATCTATAATAAATCATAGATAGAACAGAAACGAATTAGAAAATGAGAGATGAAAGGAAGAGAGACGTTCGCCATCTATACTTTACTATAAAATTAACTGAAATAATCGGTATATGATTTTTATTATTCATTAACATCTGTAGGAATAAGGGGCAGTCATCGGGGGCGATAAGGCTTGAGCTCCGAACTATATGCAAGATAAAATTGTAAAGCTAACCTCAATATTTTCAGAATGAGAGAGAGAGAGAGAGAGAGAGAGAGAGAGAGAGAGACTAAAATAAAAGAACAGGTGGAATTTAGTACAGTCAATAATTGACAAGATTGGTCCTTTGACACCTCATTTTATCAATTGGATATATCAACAGTGGCTTGAGAAATACGACAGGCCTAATATGGAACCGATACCGAAACAAGTTATGTCAAGGTCTAGAATCTCTCTAAGAGAGAAAAAAAATTAAACTCAAATCAAGTCTAAGAAACAACACTCGTTACAAAAGTGGGTCTTGAGAGTAATATAACAGATTGTGCTTGACTTTCGAAGTATAAACACAGGATTTAGGCACTCCCCGTCACGGTAATTTAAAAAATAAGTTTCTCTAGGCTGCCTATATAACCTCATTTTCTTGCAGCCTTCCTCCGTAAAGTGGAAAAAAAGACGACGCTGAAAGCATGTCAAGGAAACCCCAATGAAGCGTTTACAAATACCCATCCTCATATACTTCCTCCTCCCACCTGTTAAATTAACAGGTACCTCAATCAAATGGATCGTCATCATCGATATTTTAGGTCGACGTTGCGACGTGTAAATCTGAATGCACTAAACAAACCTAGAAATAAATTCACTGCTTGATCATTATGCTAAGCAATCGTCCCTCTCTAAAACATTTATAATTATGTTGATCTTACATTATTCAGTCCATATGTTATAAGATTCAATCGTTCATAAATGAACATCCCAGATCGTAGATACCTGGCCTTATAAATATTAAATACATATTTTCGTACCGGACACCACGGGGGAAGAATTAATGAGAAATGGAATGAGCAAACTAATGTACCTTCGTTAATAGCAATCAAAATCACTAACTTCTTTGCATAAACACGGTAAAGTACTTTTTCTATAGTCACCAGTAAACATAAAAGGACCTTATGATTTGTCTTTACTATGCAACTTTTTGTTACAGGCGAGAACAACAAGACGGTAAATTAGACATTGTCGCGAATATGATATGTACACTCAAGATCAACAATGCTAATGCAGGCGACAAACTATAAATTATGTCCAATGAAGTAAGAATTTGTCTTACAACAAACCATGATTCACACGCATAACCTAAACCACAAGTTTCCATTCTGCTTATAAAGAGGGAATAACTTGCACTGTATTTCTGTTGCTAAGTCGATTTCAAACAATGGTAATAGTTTCAGTAAAGTCCGTATTCATACTATTGTCATGAAATGTAAATTTCAAAAACACAGTAAGATGTTCGAAAGTGGACATATATGAGAGAGAGAGAGAGAGAGAGAGAGAGAGAGAGAGAGAGAGAGTCGGAACTTCAACTTCCGCTCCCGAATTTTCCCTTTCACCTTCAGTTTCAAGGTAAATGGAAGTAATGTATAAATTACTCTAAAATTAACCAAAAAAATAGTAGGGTGGAGTCTTCTTGCCTAACATGCAAACGACTGGGGTGCCATTTCCATTTTTTTTTACTTAATCCTTACAAGGAGAGATCAAGTGTTACAAAATGTGCTTCCCTAATCTAGACGTCTTTGAATTGATTTTTCAAAAGCAATAATTCATTACAATCAACATCAATAAGATTGTGTATGTCCATCACTGGAACCAGATTGAATGTTTGGGCTATGTGAAACGCATCTAACATTAAGGTCTGAAGAAAATAGGACCCAATTAATGACTACTTGATGTTAGAGACATCTTGGAAATGAAATTGTACTTCAAACTTGATGTTTGTTAAACATTTACTTGGTGTGTAAATGAATGCAATGGATTATAAATTAGTAACATCTCAGGAAAATTATAATACTGTATGTATATAGCAAATGGTTGAAGTGAGAAAACTTGTTATAATTTCAACTTATGGAACTTTTTTACACTTCCTTGGGATACAGAACGCGCAAGGAAAAATTCTGGTTGCCCACTGTAGTGAGCACATACCAACGATCTCAAGTGTTGAAGAACGGGTTTCTGGTACCTTGATAACCTGCCCTGGCCACAGAGAAGGATACAAAGATAATGAGGACCCCAAGGAGTAACAATACGGTTCACATGAGCAACTGAAATAAAGGAAAACTTTCAAATTACCTTCGCTTCTAGAGTCAAACAGGCATAAAAAACGAAGTGAAAAAAAAAGAGACTTTAAAATGAGACTTGGTAAAATTTAAATTGAAAATAGGCTATAACCGAAAGAAATTTTCTACTTATAAACGGTATTTAATGTCTAGAACACATTAAGGTTTGAATTATAAAGATGACTGCACTCTTAACCTTATAAGATTTCTGTTAAAAATATTGCGGGGGTGGATGGGGTTTCAGCCTTACCAAATAGCCCAAGGTCATCTACACATACTATCTTCTGCGACGCACCTCAACCTCGTCTATCAGACAGACAATCCAGAAAGGTACAATGCAAGGAAACCGAACCGAAATTACTTAGAACACTTACGGTCGACTTGTTAATAAGAGTCGAGTTTGACTCATTGGGCTGGTTAATCTCCTCCTTTGAATAATATTAATAAGTGTCAGAGATATAACCTTACGCAAATTACCATGAAAGGCTACACTGAAGGTTAAACATGAGCTAGTGAAATTTTCTTCGACGCCAACCCCACCTTTTAAAATAAAAAAATCCAATCAATTATCCCTACGTTGAAAAAGAAAAAAGTAGCATCAACCCACTTCTAGAGGTAAAAGTCCCCAACCCACAGTTACGTTAATTGGAAAAAGACGGGACAAAATCAATATGAAACCAGAGACGTTTGACGACGGCGAAGGTTACATTGAAACGATATCACAGTTACACTAAGATAAGAACACGATCACTTCCGATGCGTCAATATTTGTTGAAAATAACATATTTTACAAGAATTCCTTACCACGTCTATCGGATGAGTAGCCTAACCAAAATAAACAATAATCAAAGTAAATAAAGCTAAAACTATAAATACTTTTCTTTGGTATGGTTAGATTCCTCAATTCCTATGAAATTACTATAATTAATCTAATGAATTCTAGTTTCATAGGTAGTAGGTTGGCCAGGACACCAGCCACCCGTTGAGATACTACCGCTAGTGTTATTGGTTCTTCGACTGGCCTGACAGCACTACATTGGATCCTTCAGTTTAGTTACGGCTCACTTTCCCTTCGCCTCCAATTACACCAAATAGTCTGGGCTTTTCTTTACAGATTCTCCTCTGTCCTCATACACCTGAAAACACAGGTTACCCAAAAATTCATCACCCAAGGGGTTAACTGTTGCACTGTAATTGTTCAGGGGCTACTTCCCTCTTGGTAAGGGCAGAAGAGACTCTTTAGCTATGGTAAGCAGCTCTTCTAGGAGAAGGACACTCCAAAATTAAACCATTGTTCTTTAGTTTTGGATAGTGCCATAGCGTCTGTACCATGGTCTTCCTATGTCTTGGATTAGAGTTCTCTTGCTTGAGGGAGGGTACACTATTCTATTCTGTTTCTCTTCCTCTTGTTTTGTTGAACTTTTATAGTTTATTTGTTGAATATTTATTTCAACGTTGTTACTGTTCTTCAAAAATTTTATATTTCCTAGCTTCCTTTCCTTACTGGGTTATTTTCCCTGTTGAGGCCCTTGAGCTTATAGCATCGTGCTTTTTCAGCTAGGGTTGTAGCTTAGCAAGTAATAATAGCAATAATAATAATTATATGATTATTTATTGTTATTCTAACTTCTCGCAGCCATCGGAGTACTATCACTTCGATAACCTGATCAATAGACTGTTACAAAATACGAACGAAATTAAAACAAAATAGTCCATATTACACGATGACCTACTCGACGACCTCCTCCCACCACACATCACCACCTCCAAAAACCACCATAACGAGTGCCAAAATAGGCGACGTTTATGACATGACTGTGCCACAAGTGCCATATTTTACCTTACAATGATAGTGCCAAGAAAGGGTAAATGCTGCCAAATAACGACAATTGGCTATCTCTTCTCGGTTTCTCTCAACAGCTGCAGAAACAGGAAAAGAACCCTTAACTACCGACTATTTGCATACAATTAAAATCATGGGCATCGCATCCTCTTAGATGGTCATTAGAATTCTTAATGAAGTTCCTCTTTTCGGTTTTAGCTTCGTTGTTTTGTGTGTATTAATTACAGAACAAGTATTCCTAAGGGCCAGATGAAAATGCGAACTGAGGAGGTTGAATAATAACAAATAGAAAACATGAAACAGCTGAGGAATTCGTTATGAAGTTTAGGGGATAAAAACGAAATGGTTACACGATCTTAACCATAGATAAAATGGCACTGCGTAATGTTTGCAATAATAAAGGTTTACAACACATAGCGAACATTATGAACGCGTCTACAGTACGCATAAATGAAAATCAAATGGCATAATTCTCAACCGTCTGACACACGGCATTTACCAAGTTTGGCATGGGCATATTTCTGGATTATCAACGACGCAATTAGTAGCATGGTTAAGACCACTTCGAAGAAATTTCACAAGGTTTCAATTCATTGGTCCAATATACTGAAACGCCGTCTAAAAATGAATGAATTCGGCTTATAAGATGGTTTGGATAATTATACGGTGAATCAAAATGGTAATGGATAACCTACATACCAACATAACTCGGCTGTCACAGGAAGATGCTCTCTCTCTCTCTCTCTCTCTCTCTCTCTCTCTCTCTCTCTCTCTCCCCCACACGCATTGAATTTGATATTGATTTTGACTTAAACACCTCATTACCACAGTACTTTGTGATGTGTGAAAAATGTAACTGTTGAATGATTACATATATATATATATATATATATATATATATATATATATACACATTATTCAACAGCGCTACACTTTTCACGTATCACAAAGTACTGTGGTAATGAGGAGTTTAAGTCAAATTCAATATTAATACAACCCCATGCAGCGGTGAGAAAAAATCAAACCCCTCCAGCTAATCTGACTTCTCGAGATGCGTTAAATAACATTTCGCAAAGGAATATGAAAAGAATTCAGATGAAATCATTACTATTAAAAAAATAAAATCTTTAAAAAAAATTAATTGCCATAAGATAACCTTGTCTCTAGCTTACCGACTTCCTCTTTAAAAAAAAATATCCCAATAATTTGATAACCTATGATTAGCGTGTAAATTCCTGGTAAGGCAATGGCAACGAACAAGCAATTGAGAGAGAGAGAGAGAGAGAGAGAGAGAGAGAGAGAGAGAGAGAAACAAGATACCTAATTCACGTGACCGTCCCCACACGCGGAAGGGAAGAGAAGAAAATTAACGAGGACAGAAAGGAACGAAGTCAAAGAATCTGTTGAAATACATAATACATTCTTACCAAGTAAACTCAAAGGGTTTGCCTTTGTTTCACTACTGAAGACTCCAACAACCCCGGGCACTCTTACCCAATGGTCTGAGGGAGCTTTGCTGCCAGGAAAGTTCACACAGACATCGAGAACAATCTATTAGTCACCCTTTCTCACAATAAAATTGTTAACCTTTCTGTGTTGTGATGACCATACTTCGTTACAATAACTACTATATAATGTACATAAAACACAAACAAGTCAATTTCCACAACACAAGCAGCTTACACAATTCAGTTAAAATTAGGTTCTCAGATGTGATTGTCATTGCATAACTGCAGATGATTCGTGCTATCTTTGGAAACAAAACTAGAGATATAGTGCCTAAAAATAACACTATTCATAACAAGCCAAACTAACACGACATATCTATACAGACAAAAAAAAACTAACACATGGGTGATGCACGCGTTAACGTACACAAACAGAAATAACGTTCACACAGACCATCATCTTATGTAACAAAAATCTCCCACGTATTCCAACTTGTGTAACCGAATAGAACATAAAAATTCTTAGTGAATTACAGGGAGATGATAATGGTGTGTGAACACAGTACAAAATGGAATAAACAACACAGAAGAGCTTAGGTGCAACAAGCAGCAACCGTTCTGCTTCGCAATAAATCGGCATCTCTCACATGTCCCGTAAGCCTTCTTTCAACAAACGGGAGAAAAAAAAAGCCACTCACACAAAAACTTTCCTCTCAGCTAGCTATATTACACAATAGCCTCCACGGAGAACCTTCAACAACACTGTTGTAAGTGTAAACAGCGTGCCGAGTCGATATCCATTCAGTTACTCACAGAATGTATACAACGTCATTACCATCAACCCCGTCATCATTAAGAGCTTTGAAATGTTATAAAGATTTAGGAGTTGATAAGCTCCCATTTCTGGCCCCTTCTCAAAGGTTTAGCAAACAAGTATTTATTTTTTTTTCAAGACAGAACACAAAATATTTATAACAAATAGCTTTGGTTCCCTACAGTAAAGATACGACTAGGATCACCAAAAAGCCTATACCCTGGCCACAGTAACCTTATTTATTTATTTTTTTTTTTTTTGCAAAAGTTACATATGAGAATTAAGGAAAATGAAAGTTACTTCCGAAACATGTATAATCAGAAGATTAATTTATAGGCCGCATTGCTTGACTCATTTCGCAAAAAAAATCTAAGATGAACAAATTAAGTCATCAAATAATACTTCGTACAGGGCAAACATGTCT
>NC_090739.1:6863944-6878944 GCF_036898095.1 Palaemon carinicauda
TATATATATACACATATATAATGTCTATTACAATCCTCATAGGCACCCGACCAAAGCAAAAATGTTCACTTTTATCCAACACAGGAAATACCAACCGAATTTCACTAATGACTATAACCCTAATTCTGGCAATGTCCTAACCTTTTTTTTTTAACACATACAGGCAAAGTGCCATGGCACGCGCAAACAAACAAAACCAGAAAATGCTGTAGCAACTAGTTTTTGTTATCCAACTATGTATCATCTTATGCAATTATTTGGAAGTGTATTGACTTTATATATAAATAGTATACTTCTTGGATATGTGAATACACAACATGAATGCACTACAATTACACACTAATAACTATTCATGGAATCACGATTAACACAATAGGCAGGTAATTTGTAAAATACCCATGAATGTGAGTATAATTGTGCAACAAGAAGAATATTGCAACAATGTGCTGCAAGGAGGAAGTTAGGAACCGAAAAATCACACATTATCGATCTTGATAAAAAAATGACAAACCTCTATTCATCAATAGAAAAACTCAAGAGATCAAATAAAAAAAAAATAGCAAAATTAAAGACAAAATCAGACAAAAGTTTAAGAGTAAACAATGAACCATTGAACTAATTTTATGTACAACCAAAAAATATAAAACTACATCTAATGCAATAAATTAGATCAGATAAAATGAAATATTTATCTAGGTGCTGGAACTAAATGCCATAGTTAAATAAAATATCACTAGCTAGAAGCCGAAAAAACTATCTAGTATTATCTTGAAAATGCAGTAAGCCACAAGAATTATAACTCGTGGTTCTCACTGGCAGAATAACTAATCTGAAATGTACTATTCGACCGTCGCCAAACACAAGCTTCACTCATTGTTCCCACTTACAAATTGCGCAGGTGAGAAAAGTTTCATTGCCCATAATAGTTCCTTACTTCCAACTGAAATCCGAGCATTTTTAACAAACACATTAATATAATGATCCACGGGAAGGCAAACTACTGCAAGTTTTTAAAAGCAATGTGACTAATGCAGACAGGCAAAGGTCAATACAAACAAACAAACAAGCAAAACACACATATACCGTATATGCGTGTGTGAATGCTGGTTAACCCCCAGTATCAAATCTCTTAACAATTCGAACCTTCCACCATTGTACAATCGCCTTACGTTCGATAAAATCTTACATAATGTGATGTTATGAGAAATCAAAATATCCACAAATGAGACAAGGGGATGATGAACTGACACGGAAAATCAGAGTCGCAGTGGACATTGAGAAATCCAAAATACACCTCATACATAAACCACACACTCAGGTTGGGAGAGAGAGATGACTAATGACCCTTCTCCATTTATCAATAGAAATTCCTCAGCTCTCCTCTTCCACCTTGATCTCGGCCCAAGCTGTAACTTCAGCTCCACCCCTCCACTCCTTAACTGCATCTCTCGATTCGAGAACTGGCCCCTAGCCAAAAGGAGACATCGCCCTCCAAGCAATGTAAGCTTACGAGGCTTTGGAAGGTATCCGATTCTCTCTCTCCCTCTTTGCAAGCAATGTTTTTTTAATTACACACTACAACAGAAAGGATAAAACTTATGTACCTTATTCAACTCCTAACACTTTGCAATATGTTACTATAATACTCTACCAGTTACCCATCATATAAAAAAAAACAATGTATCCTACCAAACTTCCCTATTCCGCTAAGCCTATAGTTGAAATGCTTGCAGCAGTACAAAACAGAGGACATCCTCATGGCAGCTTTAAATTATCTGAGGCAGAAAATAAAAACGCAAGGAGCAGCTGCTGAAGTTGCTGCATAGACCCAGTCCCAGGGGTGGGGGGAGGTTCATCGATCTCCCCGATGCATCCCTAGTGATTCTGCAGACAATTGGACAATATACAAGTTGTTGAAATATGATGCTCTCTTCGTCAATTTCTACTAAATTGGCAGAAGAACGGCTACCATCATAAGGAGAATTTAATCTACTTTAAAATCAAAGGAAAACAGGGAAGACCACCGCATGCATAACAGCAGCTGTTACTGGGACAAGCCCCTCCCCCCTATCCTTACGAACGAACCATCCGGTACAACAGTCATAGCAAGGGATTGGTCACATGGTGTCCCTAAAGAAACCCCTTCAAGTCAGGGTACAGTAGGAAGGCCTCTCTGCTGATCTTGGCTCAGGTCATTCAAGCCTGATGCATATAATAGTTTAGTTCGCTCATTAAGCAATTATATATACGACTATAAACCAATAATTGCCTCGTTACCTTCGATAATAAACACCTTAATTTTCTTCAACAATAAATTGGTTCGTACCTATCATCCAATGAGAAAACCCTTAGATTCCAACAAATATTTTTCCAACGATAAAATTCGTTCCGAGAATTTTACGTGGGTACTAAACACAGGCAAATGTACAAAATAAAGAAATACATTACAATTGTTGCCAGTATATCTTCTCAACGTATTTAATCAATGAACAAGTGACAATAATAATATACGGATTAAACTGATTATTTTTTTTCTTTTTACAGTCGCCTGAAAGTCAGATATTAAGGAAACTTTGGTGGAATAAAAACAAAATACAAGGGACAAAGAAAACATGAGTGTATGATGAAGAAAGACCAAGCAGATAATGAGTGAATAGCTACTACGTCTATCCCACCATCCACAAAACACTGCATAATAAGCAACTGCCAGTTTCCCGGTTAGCCATCCTCGAGAACGCAAACCTTTCAATGACAGGAGCACTTCTCAGATACAACCACAGAGGTTAACGTTGGAGATCACCCCATCAAGTATGATGTAATACATCCTCTTATGAACAGCGTGATGATGTAAGTCATGCCCTCATGAACAGCGTGACAATGCACAGATGACTATATCTTAGATTGTCTTTCTTCTTATAAATATATTTTAGATATAAAACGATAGACAGGGCTCTCGTGTTTGTTGGGGATTCCAATCTTCAGCAAACTGGAGATCTTTTGTATTTTAATTTTGTTCTAATTATATAAAGGGCTGAGTTATGAAAATCTAGTCGACAATTATTAGTATGAAAATACCGCATCAAGGACACACCTGGTTCAACGGTGTTTGCAGATCGCTGGAATAACTTGAAAATAACTATACTCTGCTAAGAGCTGTTGCTCAGTGTGCTTAATCCACGTGCCTATGTCGCTCACTGCATAAAGGTAAAGGCAATGTTTTTGGCTGATGTGTTTTTCTGTACCTAAAAACAACTAAAGACTTTCAGTCCCGTGAAGCTAAAACACACTTACTGGATCCTTGATGATTAAGGAGTAGACCCAAATGGTATTTTTTCTTTTGTTTTTAAAGACACCTGATTTCTTATCTCCTAAATTTCCTATTATTTTTTCGCAAGCTAGCATGTAGTTCTTTTTTTTTCACTTACTAGAAAATTGGTGGTTACTGAATTAGGTAAATGTGTGAGGTAGCTCTGTCCCTCCTGATTAACGACCAATTTCAGTAAATTCCATATTATCAAAAGTTTGGTAAAACTTTTAAATAGTTACGTTGAGGGTAATAATTTGTTCTCTAATTTCCGCTTTAACTTTCGCCTTTAACTTTCCAAAGGCCTTGGAGCATGCAATACCTTTCCTACAATGACCAATGCTATAAAGACATCCCTTAATTGCCAGGAAGTTCGTATGGTCGGCCTTGATTTCAGAGCTGCATGTAACCGTGCAAATTATGAGACCCTGGTTTTCAAACTAAATTTATAACTTGCTTTTTTTATATCTCGTATATAGCTTTCGCGTTATGATCTTGAGACTAAAATCTAAGCCACGGGCCACATACTTTACTGAAATAGGAAAAAAAAAATCCTTAAGTACTTCAAAAAAGGTTGAAAGCATAAAAGAGAGCGTGAAGATTGAATATTAAGTTAGCGACTAGGAGTCCGTGTCTACTGAAGACTGCCGCTACAAATCATCCCAGTGTCTTCCAGTTTCTTTCAGCTAAGCGTAAATCCTCCCTTTTCCATACAACTCATCATTATATAAATAGAATAAGGCTTCTAAAGAAATGTTCAAAATTCGACTAATCAAATCTTATAGCAATTATACACTGTAAAAGTTCTCTGAACGGCAATACAAAGAACTACAAGCTATAAACATTCTCATCACACCGTGGGACCGTAACTTAGAACAAGACTTGAATCACAAAGACTTGGAACCACAAGAAGCAACAAAACAAAGAGAGGGAACTGATGAGTAATGAGGCTGGCAGGTATTTACCCATAAGGTCTTAGATGGCCTTATTGCAAGTATAACGCAGTACTCAACTACTGTAGTAAGTTGAGGTCTAAAAAAACAAGACACCAAATCCTCTCACCTTAGCCAAATGATATTCGTCTTCTAATAACTGACTCACCCACCGCAGATACTCAAGGTGTGAGTCACAGACAACAGTTGAATCAACCGCCATATGCAGAAATCCGGTAAAATATACCAACGAACGACGCAACGCACCGTTAAAAGTTCAACAGATGAATCATACATAACCTTCCTAAACGTTGGACTGAACTGTAAGTGTGTACAAAATACTAGAACATACGCACTCTACAAAATACTAGAACATACGCACTCTACAAAATACTAGAACATACGCACTCTACAAAATACTTCTGAAACGAAAACGGAAGAATTATTAAGGGAACTGAAACCCTTCCATTACCACATTACTCGTAGGATCACGGTGGTATTCCAGCATACAAAACACAATGGAATAATCAAACGCTTCAAACAAAAGCATTATACCTTGCACTATATGAGAAACAGGACGTGACCGAAATCCACGTGACGGTAGACGGTTCTAACGCCTTCTGAAACGTTCCTGTTAAAGCGATTGCTCACGTCATTCTCATGTCACACTTTGAGAGAGAGAGAGAGAGAGAGAGAGAGAGAGAGAGAGAGAGAGAGAGAGGGGGGGGTCAACCTACGGGTTTTATTCGTATCACATATAATGTTACAAACTTAATGGGACACTGAACACTTATGTCTATACTTTTCTTCCTAGTATATCAAAACCATTACGGCCTCTGATGCAAGGCCAATGGCGATCTCCAAGAGGCCACTTTACATACCAAACTTGAACAATGAAACTGATCCACATAAAACGAACTGCGTGATGAATCATTTACTTCACAGCCGTTCTAAATCCTAGAATTAATTCAATTGTCACAACTGGGCTGATCATTACCTCTACATCAATTCATCTTACCAATCCCTACATTCATTTAAAAGGCTTCATAACAAAATTAACAATCTTTAATGATTACGAAACCACTGTATATGGCCAAGTACCCAATTTTAATAATATAGGAATGTAACTTTTCTATTATAGCCGATACAAGTATGTGATCACGCCCACAAGATCTTCACAAGTTAATAAACAAAAATCTAAGATTTTATTTCAGACATTAAACCACGTCTTTAAAAGTTAAAAACAAATAATTGATCTGATTTCAGACTTGATACCACGACTCACTAGTTAAAACTCTAATTGATGTGATTTCAAACTTTATACCACGACTTCATAGTTAATATTTATGTACTGCACGCCCAACCATGTCCATTAATTTTCTGTTTCTGTTCTCAATTTTGGAAACATTAAAGAACTGATAAATGAACCCGAGAAGTTCTTTAATATTTCCAATTTACCATAATTCAGCTAAGCTAAAGCCCCCATACATCATTTGGGTATCCTAACCATTATTTGCCTTACAGAACGGTGGGTTGGATCCACGCTAAAGATTAATATCTTCTACAATACTTTGGTTCTGAATTCATTTTCATAACGAAGTCAAACATTCTTTTGACCACCCAAGAAAACCATGGACAGTAATATTATGCACAAATGGAAGAGACAAACAAGGTTTTTTTTTCTTTTTGTTTTTAAGAGGGTGGTGGCTTACTAGCCAGGATATAATAATATTTTAGTATTCAGCAAAGAGCCATATATAGTTATAATACGAGTACATTGTTGTTATTGGCGTTATCCAGTAAAAAAAAATGTATTATTATTATTATATCTGCTAAGCTACAACCTTCGTTGGAAAAGCAGGATGCTATAAGCTCAAGGGCTCCAACAGGGAAGGAATAAGGAAATAAATAAACTCCAAGAGAAGTAATTAACAATCAAATAAAACGGTAACAATAAAATAAATCTCATACATAAACTATAAGAACTTAAAAAATAAGAGGAAAAGAACTAGGAAAAGAACTAAAATAGAATAGAGTGATCGAGTGTAACCCCAAGCAAGAGAAACTCTACCCTAAAGAAAGTGGAAGGCCATGGTACAGAGGATATGGCACTACCCAAGACTAGAGAACAATGGTTTGATTTTGGAGTGTCGTCCTAGAAGAGATGGTTACCATAGCTAGAGCCTCTTTCTGTCCTTACCAAGAGGAAAGCAGCCACTGAACAACTACGGTGCAGTAGTAAACCCATTGAGCGAAGAAATTACAGCACTTCATTCTTCGAGCAAGAGAGTGAACCTTGAAGATAACATATGAAAAATGTTTCCACAAAATGCAAAGACATGTTGCAACAATTGACATTGAACCTCATCTAAAAATAACGACAATCTCAAATTGATAAAGCTCTCAACACTTTTACCCATCCAACATATATGAATCTACGCCAGATAAAAGATAAACACTACATTGATAAGAATCTTTTCACTATGATCACCAGACAACACATTCTTACGAACATGGAAGTTTTCTGTGAGTATTTTGTAAATATCAACTATACACTACACAACCATCTTATTTTATTATTTATCAAGATGTTAATAAATACATAAATACTTATCACCTGGAAAGGAGACAAACTAAACTAAGCTATTGAATTAAGTTTCACTTGGATAACTTGAACCTATGTTGAACAACAAAAATAATAACACTACCCTACTTATATAACGAATGCCTATCGTCTTAATGAACCCTTTTGCCTTAGAGTAAACAAATGAAGCACCCCAACCCCACCTGTTTACATGAATTATAAATATTTAGAGAACGCATGATATACGCGTTAAGGACCAAAAATACTTAATGTATCATGCTACATCCGACGACGTCTTGCACTAAACCTTCTTTCGGTAAGCGACCCCCGCCCCTCCCCACAAGGTTTCCTTCATGCATTTACAGTACTCCTCCTGCGTTCATTATGAGAGTCATGTTAAACATGACGTCAGTAAATTTTGTAAAGATGAGTAAGAAGTGACTAACTCCTGGAATCCGGACGTCGTTAACATCCCAAATCAACACGATAATTCATGTTAAATATTTTAGGAAATCAGGACTAATACTAGGACATTTCTACTGGTACGTCAATACCAAAAATATCTTACAACATATTTCAAATAGAATGAAGCATGGCAATTACAAATAAAGGCTATCCTACCTGCATAGTTCTCACATATTTTGACACTACAGTATAATCACACACACATATATATATATATATATATATATATATAATACGTGTGAAAAAAAATACAATTTATCTATATTATGGACTATGATTTTCGGAAAGCTAAAACTTGAATAATCCTTAACGACTGAAACATTAGGAAACAGGTAAAATGTGATGGCCTATGCTGCATTCAGAAGCATCTACACAATGATGAGACGGCAAAATATTGCCTCAAAAATAATCTAAAGTTTATTCCTAATATTACCCAACCGCAGGAACGTTTGGGGCTACCTTGGCTAGTTTTCCTAGAAAATAATGTTGTATTGTTATTGGCTATTGTAAGCTATCACACAATCGGCCTAATAGCTCCTACGTACTCTAATGTCTTGACTTTTAGGGACGTTTTCCTGAGCCTATCACGCAATAAAACGGGAGAGTTCCTATAGGAAAATGCATCACTTTATAATAGTAATTGTTGTTCTGACCGGAACTTTAGTAAAACCGAAAATCCCAAGCACTACAAGATATGTACGCCGTATAAATTCTTAGGCATCACACTGTATTAAGCGTTAAATGTCAAATCCATATTATCGAAGCACTAAGTAAACAAGAGTCCTCAGTTCTCTTGATGTCTTTCGTATGTCTAGTGGGACATCGTTAAATAACAAAATCGTATTTAAAAATTTTTGTTCTACATCGAGCATCATGTTAATTTATTAAGAATGTAGCAGGTCTACCACGGGGCTAAATATAATGAGTAGACTCCTGGGCCTACATGTTTGGAAGTTGAAGCCTAACAACTAGTAAAACCGTTACTCTCCCAACAAATGAGAAGACCTATCTACAACGAAAAAAACAAACAGAATGTAGTAATTTACAATAGAATTAACAACACGGACGAATCATAAAAAATGTCAAAATTGCATAATTTAGCTACAGAATAACCAAGGCAATCGATAAAAACAAAAACGTTACGCTAGAGCCCTTCAGATCATCACCCACGGTAGGAAATATTAAAAATCTACGTTTAGTTTTACCCGAAATGGCTATGAACCATATACACTGCCATAAAACAAAGCCCATCTACACTACATATATGGTACAAAAACTGTTGAGGGAGAACGAACGGACTTACCAACTTCCAAATCACCAAGTCCATGGTTTTGTCTTGCTTAGTCCGTCTGTCTTGCATGGTGAATTGACGAGTTCTCCCTTCACAACAAAAACTTAAACTCACACTGACCCTAACAACGCCAATTCTATGGGTTGTATAGGTTCATTATCACGACTATGATAGAAGCACTTCATTGATATTAATGTTAAGTATAAACACGAACTACTCATTCCCGACCAAACACAAAATTACAACGGCGTACCAAACGTAGTACGATGTACGGTGAACCGATTTCACTGAATAAAGATGGTTGCCGCCTCAAACCCGAACACTGTGCGCCATTGTCGTACGGGTACACTTCATTACCAACCCGGGTTGTCATCTCGAGCTCAAGATATCTCTTGTAATATGATTCTCCACAGTAAATGACGTTTCAAATACATACATCATCACTGTCTACAAAACAGTTATTAAGATCTTTAATCTATTGGACAACAAAGTGCATTAAAAGATGAAGTGAATCGTACGTTTGGCAGAGAGTTGTTCGAGCACAGTTGGCACCTGAATGGTTTGTGAAGTCTGAGATCCAATTTATTTCTTAATGAACAAAGGTACAACTGATCGCTTTTAAGTTCAACCACCACTGATTATTAGACATGGCTTTAAGTTCAAATGCCGTTGGTTATTAGACATAGCATAAAATGTTTGTTTTCGACAATGAGAAATAAGGGCTACTGCAGATGAATAACAATACGATGATCAAGACATTTTAACAAGTACATTTTCTAAACAAAAAACATAATTCAAGTTTAAACAACTGATTGAAAAATTAGCGGGTGGGAAATATTCTTAGCCCCAAGAAACGGCGTGAACAAGGACACGGGTGCAGAAGTTTTCATCTACACAAGAAGCTAAGAACAAATGAGCATCACCACATCTCTCTCTCTCTCTCTCTCTCTCTCTCTCTCTCTCTCACATAGCGAAATTCAGCCTCCCGGTTAGGAAAACGTACCGTCTAGAAATTTTAACCTGAAATTTTGCGTCGTGCAATTAAAACTACTTCTCATATGTTTCGGCTTCTATCATAAGACAGTCCTTTAATACACAGCAAATAAAGCTTAGCGTAAAACGAGAGTGAACAACCGCTCCAGGTGGCTTGATAATTGGACAAAATACACTTTTGCCAACCCATCCATATGCCTAGCAGACTATATAAATGGCTATTAGTCCTTTTATACTAACCATGCATCCAACAGATGATAAAATTAGTTACATATATAATGCATACATAGATTAAATATAACTTCCTAACAATGAATAAGATGCTAATATAGCAATTTACCGAATTATCTATTACAATTCTTCTCGTTGCACTGATCTCTTAATTTGCTGTCAAGGAATTATCTATAGTAGATATTTTACAAACTTGTATATCTTAGTTGAAATTAATGCATCAAGAGGTAAGAAAGAAAACACTAACACCCGAGTATACTGTATAAGGAAGTTTAAATAAACAGGTTATCTTTAGGCTATCGTGACTACACCATATACCACATTAATCAAATACGAACACATACAAGCCGTTTGTAATTTGCAGCCTTAAATAAAATATTACCACTTGCAACTGATATTCAAAAAATATCTAATAACTATTCGAATGGACACTAATTTCAAATGTCATGTGTTGGAACGCCGAGTAAATTATGTTATATGTTAGTAACCTACTTGCATTTGGAAAGAAATGTTATCAACACTCTTGAATAATCTATAGAATAATCAATGTAACACCAACAAGAATAATAATAACAACATCTAGAAATGAAACTACAATAAACAATGCAATCGATTAACTTCAACTACCGTTAGATAAGACTTCACATGGAAAGTAATGAATTGTGGAAAAATCTAGGACAAATGTAAAAGAGTAAATATTGAATAAATTATGAAAAAAAGAGTCATAGCCACCCTAGCTCTCCACCTTCATTTATTAAAAAAAAAAAAAACAATTTCATGCCTATTGTGTATTTTTATATACATGTACAATAATATTTATATATATACATGTATATGTATATATATACATATATATATACATATATATACATATATATATACATATACTGTATATATATATATATATATATGATGCTCCCTTTTCCCAAAGGGAGAGACTACTAGGTGCTACCACTCCCTTTCAGAAAATCATTTTAGGACATACGGTAGTTGTAGGCCCTTTTCAACAAATATTCAATTATGAATCTACGCGTGTATTTGTGAACCTAAGTTATAATAGCGAACTGGGATAGGTAATAAACACGAAATCTTCTTCATAAAAGGTGTATAGCAGTCTACGTTATGATAATGGCAGACAGTCAGAGTTAAAGTACGAAAAAAAAGAAAAACATAGGGGTCAATCCTTTTCAACTGGTACCCTCGTGTGGCACGGATGCCACAGTAGAGAGAGAGAGAGAGAGAGAGAGAGAGAGAGAGAGTCACTTCGTAGCTTCCTCATACAGTTTATCTCTCTCTCTCTCTCTCTCTCTCTCTCTCTCTCTCTAGAGAGAGAGAGAGAGACTTCGTAGCTTCCTCATACAGTCTCTCTCTCTCTCTCTCTCTCTCTCTCTCTCTCTCTCTCATATTTAGCAACTGGGTTCCTGTAGTGTAGCGTTTCTCACCGGCCCCTTTACTTTTGCTTTGTATACCTTCTTCGTTTGGCATTTACGTGGGCTAAGTTCAGCGACCTTCCTTACCATCCACGAGACTTTCACACACTATGCAGCAGTACATATTTTCTCAGATTTACAACCGTTTTAACAGTGATGCCGATATCATTATGTGAAATTCTCTCTCTCTCTCTCTCTCTCTCTCTCTCTCTCTCTCTCTAACTTTTCTTTTTGAACTTTGCCATCCTAGAAGTCGTTCATATTTGTTTAAAGGACACGAGGAGTTTTTTACGCTCTTGCCTAAGCTTCCCTAACGCAAACGACCAAATCAATAAAAATAAATTAATAAAAATATATCAATAAATAATGAAAACAAATAGGTCTAGTTACAACGGAAGAGAAAGCCCCACTCGTATTAACAAGGAAAGATATAATAATCTAGGGAAACAGAAGTAGGAAGAGAATTCTGCTCTATATGGTATATGGCTGCCAACCAACACTGAGTATCAGAAAAACATGATCAATATAAATATATGAGTGTGTAAAGAAGAGAATGCGGAGGCTGGGAAGTAGGTTAAATCAGAAATAGATCTGCTCCTGTAAGTAAGAAACATTTACTATAGTGAAACGGGGAACTTATATCCATTAATATTCACGTAGATAAAATTACATATATACGGACTAAAATGCACCAGCCACCCGTTGAGATACTATGGCTAGAAAGTTATTGTGTCATTTGGCTGGTCAGACA
Organism: Palaemon carinicauda; assembly: GCF_036898095.1. NCBI lineage: Eukaryota > Metazoa > Arthropoda > Malacostraca > Decapoda > Palaemonidae > Palaemon > Palaemon carinicauda. The sequence goes on from NC_090739.1 coordinate 6,875,926, forward strand.
GTACTACATTGGATCCTTCTCTCTAGTTACAGTTCATTTTCCATTTGTCTAAACATACACCGAATAGTCTGCCCAATTTTGTACACATTCTCCTCTGTCCTCATGCACCTGACAACACAGAGATGACAAAACAATTCTTCCTCGTTCAAGGTGTTACCTACTTCAGTGTAATTGTTCGGTGGCCACTTTCCTCTTGGTAAGGGTAGAAGGGACTCTTTAGCTATGGTAAGCAGCTCTTCTAGGAGAAGGACTCTCCAAACTCAAACCATTGTTCTCTGGTCTTGGATAGTGCCAGAGCCTCTGTACCACGGTATTTCACTATCTTGGGGCAGAGTTCTCTTGCTTGAGGGTGTACTCGGGCACATTATTCTATCTTATTTGTCTTCCTCGTTTTTTTTTTTTTGCATTTTTTATAGTTTATATGTGAAATATTTATTTCAAAGTTGTTACTGTTCTTAAAATATTTTATTTTGATTGTTAATTACTGTTTTTGTGGTTTCCTTATTTCCTTTCTTCACTGGGCTATTTTCCCTGTTGGAGCCCTCGGGCTTATAGCATTTTGCTCTTCCAACAAGGGTTTTAGCTTAGCAAGTTATAATAATAATAATAATAATAATAATAATAATAATAATAATAATAAACTAGCAGTCTTGGTACCTTTATGTGCATAGGTCAAAAATAAAGGAAGCAAATTATCAGATACATTTTCATCATATACATAAATCGACCTTTATCATTCTTGTGTTTCCACGATTTATGGGATGAGTTCATGAAGATAAATTGCTAATGCATACGTTGATAAACTTTATAATAATCAAATGCAAATAGTATGCTTTCTATTAACATATGTCTGGTTTTTTTTATGAATCGTACCTCCCTAAATCCTTCCACAATAAAAGGTTATGTCCTCCATGTATTCGAACTCCACCCTTCTTTACCAAGAATATCTTTTCTCGTAAGTTCCAGTTTGATTACCAAAAAGAAAAAAAAAGAAATAAATAAATAAAAGAAAAAAATCTCCAAAGGTACTTGGTGTTTTTCAAGATGAGAACTTTACATTCTTTCTGAAAACTATCACACGATCAACATCAACGCTTATATTAAATTTCTTCATCAATGCTGCCGTGATATTATTATAAACAATTGTTGAACATCGTCATAATCTGTATTGAAGTTATGAAAATATTTTTCGTTCATGTCCTTGCTGACCTATACCTCGTCAAGAAGATCCATGCCGTAGCCCAAACTCTATTTCAGTGTATGGCTAAGAACACGAAGTCATTTCGTGAAGTACCACAAACAAACTCGCACAGATACAAAACACTGAAGATTGAAAGAATCAATACACTTGACCTATTTCTACAAGGTCAAGAAGGCAATATCTCTCTCTCTCTCTCTCTCTCTCTCTCTCTCTCTCTCTCAGATCAATTTTCCACAATGAAGACAACAAAGCCAAAGTCTTATGCAAAAGAAGGGCATAACACGCACCAGATATTTTTTTCTCTCCCTTCATGCAAATCTCTGTCTATAGGCGAGACTACCAAGGCGTCACAGAAGGCCGAAGAAACAGGAAAGAGACAGCAACAGTACGTCAAACACTGTGGAGACTTTAAATATTAATTTCTTATCTACTCATATTTCTTTCAAATAAGATGCAATTTGAATATACCGAAAATAATGAGTATGCTATCAAAAATTAATTTTTATTTCGTGTTCTATTGGGTTATATATTTTCCTTGCTAGATTTAAGTTTCCCAAGCAGAACGATGTGCAAGTTACCAAAAAGGAAAGTATATATACATATATATATATATATATATATGTATATATATATATATATGTATATATATATATATATATACATATATATATATATCGCTGTCTAACACTTGATAAATACACACATTTTATATATATATAAATATATATATATATATATATATATTATGTATACACACACACACACACATATATATATATATATGTGTGTGTGTGTGTGTATACTGTATACAAAGTCAAATGGCTAACTTGCAGTAAGGAACACATTTAACATCATTTAAAATCATCACTGGAAAACTAAGCTTTGCACTTTATCTTAATTGTTCTAATTCTCCTTAAAGACCGAAGATTGTTAAATCCTTGGAACCATAGCCTTCCCTACCAGTAAATTCATGTATATACCTAAAATGAAAATATATATAAAAATGTCTTTTGGACTTAATAAATATAAATGATGAAAGAAAATAAAATCAGAATAAAAAAATAAAGGAAAAAATACATAAAGCGAATATGTTTACGAATATGTAACCGAGCATATGAAAAAAGTGAAAACTCATGTCATTAACAAAAATAAAAAAAATAGAAGGAAATAAAAAGCGGAACACGGTCCAATAATTCTCAAGTGCACACGAGCCAAAGTGGACCTCGAAGGGTCTTGAGGGGGAGAGACTTCTGGATGAGGCTGAAGCGAATCCAGTTTGGATATGATGTTGGGATTATTGTTTAATGGAAAGCTTTGATTTAAATCTGCGAGGGAGAACAATCTGATTACAGTTACCTACAGAAAGCAATGGGAGCCTTTTACTATTTCATGGCAAAAGCAACAAACTGAATTCTCTCATTTTTTTTTATTTTCTTTATTCTAATGCGCTTATTCCTCATGAAAGTTTCTCATAATTAAATATAATTCTATGGCAAAAATATATATATACACACACATATATATATATATTTACACATATATATATATATATATATACTGTATATATACAGTATATATATAGTCAGACACTTGTTCTTTATTATAGATGAAAGATATACAATCATATATATATATATATATATATATATACATATATATATATATATATATACATATATATATACACACACATATACTAAATAGGAAATAGGCAAAAGTTATTTAAAAAAAACCCTACATAACACCATGATGTGGGTAACGGTCGATAATTGCAGGTTTAGGAACATTAACAGTAGGTTTTCCTTGAATTCTTAATAT
>NC_090739.1:6881444-6893663 GCF_036898095.1 Palaemon carinicauda
CCTATTTCGCGGGAAACTATGGCCCACACGAAATGGCGCCTCTCCTTGAATATCAACCTTGAATTCCATAAGCAATTAGTTTTTTTTTATGGGCTTAAACTACAAACCTCTAACTTCGTTCCCTCCATTAAGTAGCAGCTAAAAAAAGTATGGGTTGTCAAGTGTTAAGTTTCACATGAAATAATATTATTTTTATCCCAACTTATAAGAGGAAAGGCTCAAATGACTACGACGCAGGGGAACAAACTTCGCAAAGGCTTTATGCTTACCAGATGGGGAAATAAACAAGGCACAAATAAAAACACAGCACAACTAGGTTTATATAGGTTTTATATCTGATAAATGCTTTTTAAACTTGTAAAACAAAATTACACTTTCTACTAATATAAGGTACTGAAGGACTAATAATGTTATCCCCCAAAGGAAAAATGTTTAAAAAATGCAGAATAGCTACAATCTTAACACTGACCCTAGCTTGGCCTCCAGGAATTGACGATCGCAAATAATTAAATGAAATCTAATAGAGCACAAAGTTCACCAATCCGAGTTATCGGAGTAACAGCTAAACAAGTAAATAGAAGAGAAAGTATAACTATCGAAGAGGGAAGGATTGATGCTACAAAACAATCTGTAAGATTCAGTTATTTCAACAGAAGAATTTCTGTAAAAAAAATATAAACTAGGCAATGAAAGTCCATCAAGTAAAGACTTCTGATATAACAACAAAGTATAAACGAGGAACTGCAATGAAACACGTAACGAAACATATCAAACGAACGGAACAAAAGACTCTCTTAGCCAAAGCAAAGTGTGTTTTGGGGACTCATAAATGCAGATGCTTAATTCTCCTTTTGGCACAAGAGGGGACAAGCAGATGGAAAAAAAAAAAAAAAAAAAAAAAAAAAAAAAAAAAAGCTGCCTTCAAATTTGTGGCTCATCTAGCATGACAGAGAGTGCCCATAAAGAAAGCCCGAGTGTGACACACTTAGTCCAAATAAAAGTTGGATACAATCTCGGGGAAAAATAATGAGACGAAACACAAGCGTTGACTTACATAACCAACAATCAAGTTGGACATGCAGATTGTGTGATTTCTGCCGTCTTTCCTTCCTTCAGGCCTGACATATATCGTTCAACCAAGTATAACCCTTGTCAAGTTCCAGCGACGGATATACAAAACTATATCTTTTATTCTCTTATAGGGAAAATAACCCACAACGGAGAGTTAAGAAAACACCCGTCTTACTGGGGTCGTTGGCGATCGTATGAAGTACTGTAGTTGGTTTCGAGTTTGAAAGTCTTACAATAACATCTGCAGAGACGTATATCATCCATAACCGAGGCTACTTACGCTGTGTGGTTCTGATACAGTTCTTTTCGGCAATTTTAGAATGCCAGTGCTCTTATGTAAGTGGTTATAAACATTGCAGATTTATTATATTAGAAGAGAGTTAAAATTTAAAGATTTCTTCAAATAACTCAAAACTGTTACCTTTTAAAAGTACGAAACTCATTTTATTTTCGACTGAGGTATCTAACTTTTTTTGTCCAAAAAAATACAAAAATACTAATGTATCACAAAACCATGGGTATACATTTCTATCATCTCTACTTACCTACCAACTAATATTCTTTTTCTTACTTTTACACTAGAAACTAAATATCTATTCTAATCCCTCTTGCCGTATGCGTACACTGTAAAAAAAAATTGCCGTAAAAAAAATCGGCAAAAATCCTGGTATAAATGTTGCCAAGCATTCACCGTTTTAAAAAACGGATATATTGACGTAAAGAAGTGATATTTAGAACACCAAACCGTAAAAGATAATAACGAAGTAGGGTAAAAAATTACGGTCGCCTGTATTTTACTGAAATACGACTGAGAACAGTATATTTATACGGAGAATTTCAGATTAAAATTACAGTTATTTTTCTTAACGTTGTATATAATATCCTTGCTCTTAATGGTTAAGATTAAATTTATTTCTTATGTACTAATATTCAATATTTGAATTGGTATATTTTTTGTTTTTGCGTATGGTTTCATACACGAGGGTTAAGGATCAAAAGCAAAAGCCCCCAACAACAGCATTAACCGGTAGGAACAGCTGTTGCAGCAGTAGTAGTTAGTGTTGTTGTTTACTAATGAGATAGAAAAATCTACCTCAAGTCTCAGTATTCCAAACAATGGGACTCCATGAATTGAAGACGATTATCGCAATCTTTTTGGCCTCCCTGTGTAAAGAAAAAAACCTGACTACCAACTTGAATGCTATTAGACTATTACGGTGCAGGCTGAGAGAGAGAGAGAGAGAGAGAGAGAGGAGAGAGAGAGAGAGAGAGAGAGGGGGGGGGGGGGGTCAGTAACATCTCAACGGTAATCAAAGATTTTGAAATAATGCTGTCATGGCTTACTGCAGATTGATTATGTTATCAAGGTTGATAAGGCCATAGTGATTGAAAGCTTTGGGCCCAACTGTCTGTAAACCGTAGACTAAATGACTGATTTTCTTTGTAATTACAGAATAACGTTTGACGCTGCAACTAAAAGCTAAGACAATTTTATGAGTTGAAAATAGAAAGTTGAAAATCAAGCCAGATATTGACAAAAAAAAAAAAAAAGTTGAAAATGAAATGCAATAATTCGTATGTTTAGTTACCATAAGATTTTGTCATCGAAAACCAATTTTACACATTTTCCTTGTAACTAATCAACAGGAAAACATAAAAATCGGCTGCTTTTTTCAATAGAAACGGCAAACTTTATTGCTAGTCTCAAACTAAAAGTTCCAAAAATATTGCCAATAAATGCACTGAAAACTGTTATTGTCGGTACTACTAAATGTAAAATACTCTGCTTCATATAAAAGATATCAAGTAAAATTAGCAATAAAACGTCATGCTCATATAAACCTGGTGAATAACTTTTAATGGTGCTTACATATTTTCATTACGCATTGTAATGGCACTTGCGATTTACTACAGTGAAATTTAAAAAGTTCACTTAATATATAATCTTAATACTCAATTACAATGAATTAGTTTAAATAATTTTTTTTCTTAACTTAGGTTTACATTAATTTCTTTGGTAATTATATCTAGCTTTTATAGATATTTCAAATATCTTTCGTGTACTGAAAAATAGTTTTCCGTTGAAACTTCACCAAAAGCTATTTGCAAGGCAATGCGTAAAAAGAAATTTCTAATCCTCTTAACGAAATAGTATTTAACGACAAGAATGGAACCCATCAGCCAGATCTTGTATGTAAGTAAAAAAATAGAATTAATCTTGCAAATGAGAGGAATTTTCCAACACGGTCTTTGCATGAAATGTGGAGGTATAATCAATCATCTTGCTTTGTCAGTCGCGAAAATGGATAGAATACAACACCAAGAAACATAAATTCATCACAAAATGACATGTATATACTCAAAGAAGATAACGTTATAGAAAACACGTTATTCAATAAATAAAATCATTCTTAAAGAAGGAAGCATTTAATAATCTTCAGAAGTCCCTTTCAGCACGTAACAAATATTCGGAAATATACAAAGCCCCAAGGCAAAAGTCTCTCTCTCTCTCTCTCTCTCTCTCATCTCTCTCTCTCTCTCTCTCGTCTCTCTCTTTACGTATATTTAGGAATCCCCTGTCAGGATACCGACTACCTTATACGTGTCAGGCTTAAAAACCTGGAAAAGTCGACGACGAGAGAAAACACTGAAATGTCTTCTTTGAAGCCTACATAACATCATAAAGCTTTGCAACACTACTGCAACAAAAGAAAATATGTGTAGTCTTGGTACAGGGGGCCTCTACAACCTTAATGCCTTTTACGGTACTTGGCGTACCTACCACTCACATTCCGGGTCTTGGTAGCAGAGTTATAGCCTACAGGGTTGGTTCCTTAGTGGGCCGTGGTCAGTACAATACATAAAATACGAGGCTTGAGAAGCACTCGAGAGCTCCCCCATCGAAGCTCTATGTTGTAATCTGGGAGTCTTTAACATGTTATATTTCGAAGGTTTATTGGGCAGTAATCGGGAGTAAGAGATCCAAGCAACCGGAGTATTTCGACACCGAATTGTTGGCTTCAACTCAAGGGTGATCTCTCGGTGCTTCTACCTGCGTTCTTTCTTTTAGGTTTAGCGAGAGGTCCTCCAAGCCAAATTAGTTAAGATTCTTGTTGTCAAGGGATTTTGACACGAAATAAATGCATTATAGCTAATGCATTCTAACAATGAAAGTATTTCATGACAGGCAAACTATTTGGGATTTCACTATAAAATATATTCTATTGAAAAATATTACAGTACATGGTAATATCATCTTCACTAACGCAAAATACGCATCATAACCAATTTACACTAATTTGTGAAGCAAATAAGGTTAAAGAGTGCTGATTCCTAATCCCCATAAAAAAGATCAGAGAAGCCTTTTAACACCAGAAACTCTCAGCAGGGTCGAGGCCCCGAAACTCCCACACGAAACGGAAAAAAAAAAAAAAAAAAAAAAAACTGTAATGTTCCGCTTGCACAGCTTAAGCTCAGCTTTTCTAAAAAACACTGTGGAGAGGAGATCCGAGGATCTGATCGGCTAAGACACGGTAAACAAACACGAGTTTACTATCCGTATATATTACCTGATAAAAAAGGTGGTTTACTTTTATATAAACACGAGATCCAGAGCATGACCATGAGTCACCGAAGGCAGCCTTTTCGTATCGGGACCCGGGCCTCGGAATCGCCTTCGATCTCCTGTCTCTAGAAAATCTGATTTGGAGGAGATACCAAAGAGAGACGACCTCCGTAGGGATTTCTTGCGCAAATACTAAGAACAAAATCAAAACAAAAACAAACCGTAAATAATAGACGGTGACGCCGATACCCAACAATTGGATGTTTCAGTTGTTGTCTTCAGGAATGCCCCCTGGTTTTCTGAAACAATTTAGTCTACCGCTGAGACAGTCTTAACGAGAGACAGAGAGAGAGAGAGAGAGAGAGAGAGAGAGAGAGAGAGAGAATGGTTATGCAATTCTTCGAATAGTAATAGCATATGACAGAAATTGTCTTTGGAAATAAAAGCTTTACTTTATGAGAATATTAGTGACAATAGATTTAACAATCTATTTATTATAAAACTAAAGATTTAAGTACATATTTGCCCTATCTTTAAAAATTATATATATATATATATATATAATACACAGTATATATATATATATATATATATTGTATATATATATATATATATTGTATATATATATATATATATATACACCACACACACGAATGTTCACACAGCAACCATAAAACCCAAGATAACTTCTGGATGTGGAAATAATTGCTCAAACAAATCATCGTTATAGTTTGATTGATTTCATACGGTTTCCTTGCATAAACACAAATGTATGACTATACATATTCACACGACCAACACTATCAAGTAAAATCCATAGCCATCGAGGAATCTATTTCAAAATTTGAAAATATAAAAACTGTCGAAAATCTATTCTTTTCAATTGACAAAACAAATGATTATGTAATCTTATTACCAAATCCACGTATACGGTATAAAAGGATTCATGTAAAATTGATTTGATGATGCAAGTAAACATGACACGCAAATACATATCCTGAATAAAACATTATTTCCATTTGTATTCGAAGTCAGCATTAAACAATAAAAAAAAAAACTTACGTCATATGGGATTTATAAGTAAATGGAAGGTTTTTTATCTTTATTGTCTTGTGGGATGGGATCCATTTTAACTGTATCCAGAGAATACCGAAATAAAATCATCACCAAAAAAAATTCTTTAAATTCTATATTTAAAGAATAAATCTAATGAGCAAAAACATTTGTAGTCTGGGAAAACTTGCTTTAAAAACAGAATCGTAAAAATATATTACATTCCAATTGGTAATCGCGCCTTTCCATATAGATTATAATGAGGAAAAAACAGGGAAAAACCCCAAAATATGTTAAATTGTAAACAACTACCCGTAAAATACGATTTGGAATATATGTACAACGCTTTTAAAAATATTTTCCTGGTAAATAATGATGATAAAAAAAAAAACATCAATCACTCCGTTCGATAAAGGATGCGCTGCTCACTACCAGATCAATCAATGGCCATAATGCTTTGATCAATTTCACTGACAATTGTTCCGAGTGAGAAATTTCGGTAAAAATATAAATGTCTTTGTTTGCAATGTTGTTAACAATCACAAACAAACTAACTATTACAAAAGTCTGTTAATAGAGTGTAAACAAGAGCTTTATAAATTATATTTACTAATAAAATATTTTAGTAAGTATGAATGTATTAATTTTACAGCTATTTAGAAAAGATATTCTTACGTTACTTAATATATTCTCTCTCTCTCTCTCTCTCTCTCTCTCCTCTCTCTCTCTCTCTATATATATATATATATATATCATGAGAGAGAGAGAGAGAGAGAGAGAGAGAGAGAGAGAGAGAGAGAGAGAGAGAATGTTTATTGCAAATTTTTTTTTAAAGAAAATTACGTAGTCTTTACAGTAAACTACTTAACAACAACATATATTTAGTTAAGAGCTCCCTCCGCCCAACCATGAAAACTAAAGATAAAAAAAAAACCAGCCATACTTTTCGTGGCAATGATTCACCAGATTTAAAATTCAGTCACGACAAGTAAATATCTGATGTCAAGTTGGCAAATCAAAAAGACTTTTTTTATCGTTTATCAAAGATAATTTTCGAAAAGATATTAAGTTTATCAACTATGATTTACGAAAAAAAATGAATTTAATCAAAGATGATTTACGAAAAAAAAATAATTTAGGGAAAAATTATTTAAAAAAAAAAAAATGTAATAAAAATATTTTATAAAACCACGAGATCGTAACAAACAACCGCCATATTTGCCGAGAAGCCGAAGACGTGAGACCTCTAGCAAAAGAGGGAATGGGAAGAGGGGGGGGGGGGGGTGGAGTGAGGGGGATGAGGGGATCCATACTAAAAAAGAGGGGCCAGGGAATAAAAAAGGAAGCACGGAGGGCGCCTCACAACGCTGCCATCCTTAAGGGGTCTATTGAGAGAGAAAGAAAGAGCATGGGCTCTACAATGAACATAAGATTAGGATGATGTATGTGGAGGCCCCGGTGCAGATGGAAAGACTGGAGAGGAGGAGGAGGAGGAGGAGGAGGAGGAGGGAACAGAAAAGAGGGAAATAAGGAGACTCCTGATGTAGCTTCAGAAGAAAACAAAGACGATGATAAATAACTATGAGAATAAGAAAATGGGGAGCAAGATGTGGGGAAAATATAAATACGAGGATATGAAAGCTGAAGACGCCAGTTATTTGATGAAAAACGTATCCAAAACTTAAAATGTGATAAATTAGGAGAAACAAAGGAGAAAATGAAGCTTACGGGAAGAACGAAACAGAACAAAAACTAGCAATTCATGATACAGTTATATATATAGAATAATATCAACACACAAGAGAGGTAAAGAACTTATTTTTTAGTGGAGAGGTCACCCTTACAAATACCTTGCTGTCCTATGACCTCTCAGCATTACTAAAAATTCATCTTATCCATTGCAGGTGACAACTCTTATGGAAATGGTAACTGCAAGAATGAATCACTTCATACAAGACTCCAGATTTAAAATAGAAAATGGGCCATGGTAAGCACATTTTATCTCTTTACCTCCCTTTAAATTAAAGAAAAAGATCGCCCACCACACTATAAAGTATTTTTTAAACCAACCGTGAATTTGGTTTATAAAACATTTTCCTCATTTCTTCAATGCCTCAAGGAAACGTGATAGACATCATAACCTACTAGTGATTGTAGAAACTTCGTCTGACACTCAATATTACATAAGATGCTGAAATATCGCCATTCATCATTTCCAAATCTCTCTTACTGATTGCAGTAAAGTCGTTTTGATTAGTTCTGGCTATATCTCTTAGATAAATTGATACCAATGAAAAGTGTTATAAAACCTTTCCTACTACTACTACTACTACTACTACTACTACTACTACTACTACTACTACTTATAATAATAATAATAATAATAATAATAATAATAATAATAATAATAATAATAATCAAAATTATGCAATTAATTTCAATCTAAAGACAAGATACCATTACAAAACCTACTTTCGAATGTACAATGCATATATACAAAATATACTAAAATACTAAAACAAAATAAAAATAAAAAAATGCGATTGATTACCCATCCGTGTGAATATCGTACCCTACTTCACTCTACTCCCATAAATTAACCTTTTCACGGAACATCGTCATTTGCTAATGAATTTCCGCAAAACAACACCCAGCTTTCATCGCTAACGATCTGATATGAGCTGGAGAATCTCATACATGGGGGAACTGGTGTAAACTGCGTGTGTGGGAGTGAGGGTGAGTTAAATGAAGTCATTCGAAGGTTAATTAAAAGGATTTATTTTTTTGTTTGCCCAAAAAATTAGGTATTCGTGAACCTAAATATCCTTCTGTATCTTATTTCACCTATATAAATGTGTGTATATATATATATATATATATATATAATATATATATATATAATATATATAAATATATATATAATATATATAATATCAAATATATATATAAATATATATAAATATATATATATATATATAAATATCTATATATATATATATATAATTATGTATAATATATATATATATATATATGTGTGTATATATATATATATATATATATACATTTATATGTGTATATATATATATATATATATTAAATCATATACGCGAATACGTAGTCTAACCTTAAAGTTTTGATTTCTCTCTCCGTGCGCAGTTAAGAGTAATTCTTTTCATCTCCCCCCTCTTACACACACCCGTTTTCATCCCTCATCTTTTGCATTCAATCAGAGTCCATATACCCTCTCCCGCTTACATCTCTGAAACCCCGAGCCCACCTAAAAGCAGCAGCAGCAGCAGACGCCTCCCCTTGGAATACATTAGGCGCCCACAACGTTCCCCGCATCTCCTCTCGCCTTCTGAAACACGGCCTTTTGATATGCTGCATTTAACCTGACTTGACTAAAATTCATTCATTTTCTCTTTGTGTGAAGGTATTTTTTTTTTTTTTTACTCTGACACTCATCTGTCATTTAGATGTGAAAAATCAAGAGGGTCACACGCAGACATACAGTGTATATATATATATATACTATATACACGCAGACATACAGTGTGTGTGTATATATATATATATATACATATTATATATTATAATATGTGCATATAAATATTATATATTATATATACACATATACATATATATATAGTATATATATACACACCACACACATCTATATATATATATATATATATATAGTGCGTAAGATGAATGAATACGTGAGAATATTCAGTTGCGTATTCCATCCAGTCAGAAAAACTCATTTCGAATTTGACTCATAAGCCGAGAAATACATTAACTTTTCAACAACGTGACGTTGATAATATGAGCTGCCTTGTATATTGTTTAATTCAATACAAACAAATTCTAATCTTCTGGTTCCTATTGAGATGTAAATGTCATCTAAAGATGCATTTATGACGCAACGTAAACAAAAACAGGAATTGGTGGTAATTAACAAAGAAAATCCTTGGGATAATGAAGGTGATAATCGAATCTCAAGGGTGAATCAGTGGCGTGAATCGTAGGCGTGATTCATTGCATTCCGTCAACCCCACTTGACAGGTCTTCGGCAGCTTCTCTCTTTTCACCTTCGGAATGAAATTTCATTTGCTGAACCGTTGTTTTCTTTTATTTTTTTCCACTTATTTTTTTTACACTTCAAGTTTTATCTCCATTAACTTTTAGTTATATATTTCACGTGTGACATATTTATATTTTATTAGTAATATGGATAAATAAGACTAGAAATTATCTCATAACTATAAGTATGTTAGATGACGTTTCATTGCTGTATATAAATAAGCGAGTGAGTTTGGCCACGCCAAGATATTTATATTACTATGCATACCGGATATTCCCAACGAACCCGCCCGCGTGCACACATATACATACACACACAAAGACACACACACTTGCCAGCGACTAATCTCACAGGAAAAAGATTATTCGAGGTGGTGTGTGAATGCGAGACGGCTATTAAAATTGCACAACTCTTCCAGAACTTTTCTCATCATCATATCATGCGTCATTTATCATGGGAAAAATTCCATCGTATTTATTCATTATAAATGGAAAGAGGAATTCATTACGTCATTGGTTATATACCAATACAGAAAAATGCAACTGGTTCTTGAAATAAATGATAAAAAACTGGAAATCCGCAAGTGTAAACATGATTCATTTGCATGTGCATTTAAGTTTATTTATTGATAAATTTCTCTGGAGGGTTTTTGTGAAGCATGTCTTTGGAAAATTGAAACTGGTTTTTCTGTACCGATTGCAATACAACCTCTTTCACAGATGTCAAATGTTCAACTCTCGGAAAGAGGCGAATACAAAAAATAATGCAACACCGATATCGGTGTAAACAAGCCATCAAAGTTTATTACAATGGACCATTCTCGACCGTCCCATGAGTCATTCAGACCTGCAGTAAACGACCCCCATTTTCATTCATATTCCCGGACACGACAACACTATGGCGACACCATGGAAATCACTGACATTTATAACGAGCAATATTGAGGCCGCGGGTCATGATTTGTTGCTCATGGATATTTTTCGGGGAACAATTTACTCAAGTCTGTTAATTTTAATTGCGGCATTAGGGTTTTGCGAATCATTGAATGAATTACCGCCAGCCTATTAAAACTGAAATACGATAACAATTTAAACCATGGAACATCTTTATGACAATTGTATGAACCTTCATATGTACAATTGCGTACATAACACAAAACTACCAGTATACTTAGGTATATGCACTAGTCTGCGTACAAAAAAATATATATATGTTGCAATTTTTTGCGCAAAATATTGTATAAAAAAGTTGAAAGGGAAAGTTAGTCATAATTCATATCTAAAAATCATGACAGTTATATCACAATAGATCATTAAGTCTAGACGTATTAAAAAGGTATTCTTCTACGATACACAAACTACAAACGTGTAATGAACAACTTTAGCAGACTCAGTTTGTACCACCTGTGTCCAGGTGGATTGCAAGGTGAAATAAAAGTTTTTTATTTAGTACAAGCGTAAACATTCTCTCTCTCTCTCTCTCTCTCTCTCTCTCTCCTCTCTCTCTCTCTCTCTTCTGAAACACTATCTAAAGCGGTTGCAGACCCTCAAACACACAGCTAGGCTCAAACAAATCTAAGCAAACAAAGTAAAACCAATTACAACTAATCTCATAGCCATCTCTTAAAGGTTCCCCTCTTCTCCCTCAGCCCTCGATAAACACATACAAACAAACACCACGCAAGCGATTACACATACACACTGAACAAGATAAACCGACACACTTATTTCTCATAGAACACGTGTACAAACACTTTACAGAAGATGCACAATCTATTCCACCTGTGGAAGAATGGGAAGGCCCCGAACGATGAAGAGGTAAAAAAGGAATGACTTGGCAATTGTATGGGGCAACGTGACCTGGTTTCTTCCCTAATTATCTATCTCTCTCTCTCTCTCTCTCTCTCTCTCTCTAAGTGGCACGACATCATTAATTGTTTATTCGCCGAGTTCCTAATAAGAAGAACAGAAACAGGTAATCAACCAAGATAATAAAAAAAAAAAAATGAGTAACCATATGAACAAATGAATATAAATATGAACATTAAAAAAAACAATTGTATGAAAACTACCACTTAGGCCTTCACGGACAAAAAGAGTTTTCGTGTTAAAAGTCTACGGAATATTTTCACCCTTTTATTAAAAGTCTGTAATTGCACAATAAAAACTTTCCAAACGGCCCTGAATGCTAAATAGCAATGAACTCTAGCCACGCCACATTTAGTAGCGAGCGGAGAGAGAGAGAGAGAGAGAGAGAGAGAGAGAGAGAGAGACCTACATCCCAAAATAAAAAGATACCTTTTCTGAATTTGCTCCAACATGGCACCTTCGGTGAAATTCAATTATCAATCCGAAATCCTAAAACATTGTGCAGTGATCGTTATTCAATTTCGTATAATTTCACTAAACTTCTCCTGAGATTAAGCTAAAGCCAATCCAACTTACCA
>NC_090739.1:6896663-6899163 GCF_036898095.1 Palaemon carinicauda
TATATATATATATATTTACATATATATATATATATATATATGTTTTATGTATATATATATATATATATATATATATATATATATATATATATATATATTATAGGCTCCTCCTCTTTAGCTCAGAAGGTTGGTGAGATGGTAGTGACCAAAGGAACTAACGAATTTGAGCTGGGCTCGAACCCCAGTCTGGCAATCACCAATCAGGACGTTACCACATCGGCCACCACAACCCTAAAATTTGTATTTTACAAACATGGCTTTAGTCATGGCTACCACTCGTTTACTGATTTTCCAATGCTGTTTTAAACCAGAGGGAAAACACAATACAGCAATTTTACATAAAGTGTATGACTTGTATAACTAAGCGTCCTTTACTTTATTCACAGAACATCCGACACCCATTTTCAACCACCTTAACAACTCGTTAACCTTTACGTAAAGAGTTCGACTCGTTAAAAATCCTCGCGAAGAAATGAGATGAAATTTTCCTGCCAGAAAATGTTGTCATGCGACCTTTTGCAAGTAGGTCAGGTTCATGGACCTATTGTGACCCCGTGAATGGAATCGCTCAGCTGGTGTCTCTTTAGACCTGGTTCGTTATTGGGGAGTTCATTTTTATTTCATTTGTTCATTATATATTTTCTTAAAATGTTAAAATTAAAATTTCTATAATATTGGAACCTTAAAAGTTCCTTGAGTTGAACAGGCTGACATCAGTATCTCTTTATAGTTTTTATATGAAATGTATATTTTAATGTTGTTGCTGTTCTTAAAATATTTTATATTTATGATGGGAAATTATTTTCATGTCATTTATTCAATATGTATTTTTAAAATGTGGTTAAAATTCGCGTTTCTATATGAGTGGAACTTCAAAAGTTAAAAATTGCAGTGAATGTTTTCGTTCTTTATATTTTATTTATGAATATTTTAATGTTTTTACCGTTCTTAAAATATTTTATATTATTCATTACTTCTCTTAGTTTATTTATTTCTATATTTCCCTTCCTCTCTGGTCAATTTTGTCCTGTTAGAGCCCTTTTACTTATATCATCCTGCTTTTCCAACTAGAGTTGTAGCTTAACTAGCAATAATAATAATAATAATAATAATAATAATAATAATAATAATAATAATAATAATAATAAAGTTTCGAAAAAGATTATATTGAATGGAATATCCAAGTAGTTCTGATTTTTCTTATTGTTGGAACATCCTAATGAATTGTTTTAACAGTTATGTTATTATTATTATTATTATTATTATTATTATTATTATTAACATTTAAAGAATTAAAATGACAGTAGACTCGACTATTAGGTGAACGGGTTCGTGAAAAGACTAAACTCAATTTTTTTTTATGAGGCGCATTTGCACTAACTCACATGGGTGCCCTTTTAGCACGGAAAAGTTTCTTGTTAGCTGATTGGTTAGAATGATCTTACCCAACCAATCAGCTTGCAGGAAACCTTTCCGAGCTAAAAAGGCATCCCGATTTGTAATGACGTATACCTTGACATTTTGTGGCTATTACTATGGAGACGTTGTCTTTGCGAAATGTGTATTCTAATTGTCACCTGTGTGGCAACCAGTGTTTTTTTTTTTTTTTTTTTTTTTTTTTTTTTTTTTTTTTTTTTTTTTAAGAAATGGTAACAAGTAGTCATACATTTATCTTTCACGTTGTTTGAGACTATATTCACAAATGAAAGTACTTTTTATTTTTTTTTTCGTTTTCGAAATAGTAAATATATATATACTGTATATATATATATATATATATATATATATATATATATATATATATATATATATATATATATATATATATATATATATATATATACTGTATATATATATTTATTTATATATATATGTATATATATATGTATATATATATATATATATATATATATATATATATATATATATATTGTTTGAGACTATATTCACCATGAAAGGGTACTTTTTTTCAAGATTTCGAAATTGTAATAAGAACTCTGCCATTTATCTTTCATATTGTTTGAGACAATGTTCACCAATGAAAAAGTACTTTTTTATAGTTTTCGAAATGGTAACAAGGACTCTGCCATTCATCTCTCACATTGTTGGAGACAATATTCACCAATGAAAGAGTACTTTTATTCAGTTTTCGAAATAGTAACAAGTACTCTGCCATTCATCTTTTACTTTGTTTGATACTATATACTATATTCATCAGTGGAAGAGTACATTTTTGTAATTTGTACAGAAATACAAGCTTCACTACAAATCCTGCCAGGTCTTTCCAATTCTCCCATTATGCAAATCCACAAGGATCAACTTCAGTATCAGAATATTTACTACGACAGTAGCCAAGCATACCAGAAAAGGAAAAGTAAAAAAGAAAAAAAAAAGACTTTACTGTACTTTGTTAACTTTAAAACTATAAGATAAATATAACCTTTATGTAAATAAAAATGGTGTTAAACCACACTTTCCGTTACTCTTAATATAGTCAATT
>NC_090739.1:6901663-6909163 GCF_036898095.1 Palaemon carinicauda
CACATGCACGCACGCGTATTTCTGACGTCCCTTCAGTCCCTCCTCTTTCCTCACCTCTCCTCCTCCTCCCCTCCTTTCTACCTCCACACTAACCTACGTTCTCCGAATCCCTTGGCATCTTTAGGGTCCGCCCCACCTACCTTCACTCCATGGCTAATATTTACCCATTGACTTTATCCCTCTAAGATTTCAGTGTGTGTTTGCTCGTTTAAGAGGGACTTCGTGACATATTTTCACGAGCGAGGGATGTCTTGAGATTATTTTTGTCTTGGGTGTTTCCTTTTATTAATTATCTTTTTGTTTTTGGTTGTTGGCGATCGTCTTGTTCAGTATTCAATGTACTGTAGTTCATTGTCAGATGTAAATAGATTTTTAGGACTTTCCTTGTGCCATTTACTGTAGTTCATTGTCAGAGGTGAATAGATTTTAGAACTTTCCTTGTGCCATTTACTGTAGTTCAATGTCAGATTAACGATGTAAATAGATTTTAGAACTACTTGTGCCATTTACTGTAGTTCAATGTCAGATGTGAATAGATTTTGGAACTTTCGTAGGGCCATTTACTGTAGTTTATTGTCAGATGTGAAGATGTAAATAGATTTTAGACTTTTCTTAGTGCCATTTACTGTAGTTCAGTGACAGATGTAAATAGATTTTAGAACTTTCCTTGTGCCATTTTCTGTAGTTCAATGTCAGATTAACGATGTAAATAGATTTTAGAACTACTTGTGCCATTTACTGTAGTTCAATGTCAGATGTGAATAGATTTTGTAACTTTCGTAGGGCCATTTACTGTAGTTCAATGTCAGATGTGATGTAGATTGATTTTAGACTTTTCTTAGTGCCATTTACTGTAATTCAGTGGCAGATGTAAATAGATTTTAGAACTTTCCTTGTGCCATTTACTGTAGTTCAATGTCAGATGTAAGTAGATTTTAGAACTTTCGTAGTGCTATTCACTGTAGTTCAATGTCAGATGGTAAATAGTTTTGAGAACTTTCCTTGTGCCATTTACTGTAGTTCAATGTCAGATGTAAATAGATTTTAGAACCTTCCTTGTGCCATATACTGTAGTTCAATATTAGATGTATATAGATTTTAGAACTTTCGTACTGTAATGACGTAATGATGTATTTTTTAAAAAAGTTTCTGAGTGTGTCGAGGCAAACTACTGGAAGTTGGAATTGTGTCGGATTAAGAAATTTCATCTGGGTCACTAGACTGCCATTAACTTTCTTGAATGGTAAAGTAAAAGGAAAGCATTTCAACCAACACAATTTTATATGTCTTCAAGGGTGCTTTGTAGCCTTTATTTACTCAGCAGGCGTATTCATAGCTGGGATAATTGTTTTATTGTTTTTTTTTTTTTGTGAGGTGTATGATGTCCTATATACACACGCGCGCACATACGCACAAACACTAAGAAGTTAAATTTTGTTTCTTATTGGAAACGTCCTTGCCTCGCATTCTACGGGCCTTGGATTCGAGACCCGATCAAGCTCGTTAGTTTCTTGTAGTATCTGCAACCTCACCATTCTTGTGAGCTAAGGATTGGGAGTTTCTTACCATTATATGTCTATCTGCTGATTCATCAGCAGCCATTGCCTGGTCCTCCCTGGTCCTAACTTGGGTGGAGAGGGGTTTGGGCGCTAATCATATGTGGATATGGTCAGTCTCTAGGACATTGTCCTGTGCCTTGCCTCTACCACAATTCATGAGTGACCTTTCAACCTTTAGGGATGAGCTTGCATGGCCCCAAGCTGCTTTTCACACTCCCAGTACAGTAGATAATAGTAGGCTTTTACACCTTGGTGGGCGGTAGGCTGAAGTGATCTATGACCTACAAACATTAGTTGATTGCACTTTTTGAGGTTCGTTATGGAGGCACTACACACATTATATATATATATATATATATATATATATATATATATATATATATATATATAGTATATGCATATACATACATATATATATATATATATATATATATATATACAATATATGCATATAAATTTATATATATATATATTATATATATACATACATACATACATACATACATACATACATACATACATCCCATAAATTTATGCGCATTAAGTTACATTTGTGTCTGACAGCAAAAGTACAGTTTGCAAATATTGGCTAAGAGAGAAAGAAAGAAATACACGAAATCAAGCGTATATTTTCGTTTTATCTCTGGGATGAAATGATGCAGAAACTAGATAAAAACGTTTCCAGTCTTTGGAAAAACTAAAACGTTTTCCAATATGTTTTATATTGTATATTCAATAGAATTACATATCTTTATTCTTGTGTTTGATATGTTGTTTAGAAAGTATTTGGTGGCAATGACGCAACATCTCTCATATATAAATACATTTGTTCTTGCTTTGAATTATGTGCATTTGTCAGTCTGCAGTATTTTTGAAAACTGTCACTTAAAGATGCGTTCGTTTTTATATCTCATTTTGTTTAAGTTTAATCTGTGGTTTTATTTTTTACCCTTATCAGAAAAGCATGTTTATTTTTGTGTTATTTAGTAACGAAAGAATGATTCTATTTTTTACATTGTTAGTTTTTTTTTGTAATTATCATCATCATCATCATCATCATTATTATTATTATTATCAGCTAAGCTACAACCCTAGTTGGGAAAGCAAGATGCTATAAGGCCAAGGGCTCCAACAGGGAAAGTAGCCCATTGAGGAAAGGAAGAACTATTGCTTTGTTATGATTCTATATTAGTTACTATGTCATATGTATTTATTGTTCAGTTATTTTTTTTATTTTTCCTATAATTTCATAAGTAATGCTATTTTCTATGTGACATTAACATGTATATATTAGCATATATAAATATAGTGTCTAATTCATATGTTTTATAAATAATATTTTTCTTACACGAATCTTTATATTTCTCTTGTTACCCATTTGATTGTAGGTGACATTAGATTTTTCTGAGAATATTTTTTCTGTGACTGTATTTGACTGTGAATTGTTTTTAAGGGGGTTGTCGTTCTGTTTGTTTGTTACCTTAAGTAATTCTGTATCATCGAACTATGGATAAATATGAATTGAGAGTTAAGGATTAGAGAGGCATTAAAATTATCTATTCTTTACTTTGTCCATAAAGTACATGAATTGAGCATTTTCTCTCTCTCTCTCTCTCTCTCTCTCTCTCTCTCTCTCTCTCTCTCTCTCTCTCTCTCTCTCTCTCTCTCTCTCAGAAGTTGGTTAGTATATTCATTAAGAGAGTGGAATAATTGTGGAACAAATAGATTTTCGACGAATAAGTGCGTACTCGTGTAATGTTAGACGTGTAGAAACTGTCTAGGTATGTGTCGATTATGCATTTTTGATACGTTTATAGTTCAGGAAACGTTTACTTTTTAAGTTCCTTAAAGCTGCAAGGTATTTTTTTATGTTTTCAATAACATTTTCCATCATGTATAATGGAGAAATCGACAGAGTAGAACAAACCACTCTGTGTGGCATTTATAGACTATGAGAAAGCTTTTGATTCTGTCAACACTTCAGCAGTAATGAAATCTCACTTTTTTCTCCCCCATTTTTTACCTTTCTCATGTTTATTACCTTATTTTTCCCTAGTTTTACCTGCTTTCTCATGTTTTTACCTTCTTTCTCTTGCTTATTACCTTCTTTCTCCCTAGTTTTACATTCTTATAATTTTTAACCTTTTTTCTCATGTTTCTTACCTTCTTTCTCCCTAGTTTTACATTCTTCTCATTTTTAACCTTTTTTCTCATGTTTCTTACCTTCTTTCTCCCTAGTTTCACATTCCTTCTCATTTTTAACCTTCTTTCTCATGTTTCTTATCTTCTTTCTCCCTAGTTTTACATTCCTTCTCATTTTTAACCTTCTTTCTCATGTTTCTTACCTTCTTTCTCCCTAGTTTTACATTCTTTCTCATGTTTTTATCTTCTTTTTACATTCTCTCTCATTTTTTACCCTTTTTTTTTACCACTATGCATGGCATTTATAGACTATGAGAAAGCTTTTGACTCTCAAAATTTCAGCAGTAATGAAAACTCATCTTTTTTTCTCCCCTATATTTTTACCTTCTTCTTTCTCATGTTTTTACCTTCTTTCTCATTTCTATTACCATTTTTCTCCCTAGTTTTACCTTCTTTCTGCCTAGTTTTACATTCTTTCTGCCTAGTTTTACATTCTTTCTCATGTTTTTATCTTCTTTCTCATTTTTGTTGCTTTTACCTGCCCTTGGATGCTGCTGGCTGGCATTGTTGCTTAATGGACCATGGGCCTGGCAGGCATCAAGACACACCTGTCATTTTCACACTTTGTAATCTTTAGTTGGAAAACGAAAAATTTCGAGGCATTTGTAGATAAGATAGCGCTGTTGTTGCTGCCGTTATGATAGACCGCCTTTATCATTGGTAAGTCATAGATAGCATACGAGACTGATTCCCGGTTCCATGTTCCTTCTTTACAGTTTTTTTTTTTTTTATCCTTCCTTCTCTCTTCCTTTCTTTTTCTTGTTTTTGGTTTTTCGTCACTTCTCACTTTCTCCTTTTTTGTGTCTTGTTTACATCACTTCTCCCTTTTTCTTATGTAGTTTTACTTTTCTAACCTTTGTTTCTTGCTCCCTTTCCTCTCCTCTCTTTCTCGTGGCAAGTCTTTCTTAATTTTCCTTTCCCTTCATTTTCACCATTGAATTCTATTTTTAAAGTTCTATCCGTTTTTCTTCAATATTCTTCTTTGCTCTCTTGTTAATCCGTTGTTTTAACCCCGACTCTCTCTCTCTCTTTCTCTCTCTCTCTCTCTCTCTCTCTCTCTCTCTCTCTCTCTCTCTCTCTCTCTCTCATCTTCTTTTTGTACGATATGTCCTTTTTTCCTCACCCCCATCTGTCCATCTCTTGCCAAATGTATCCCTTTTCCACTGTTCTTCATGTAAAGACGAAATCGACTTTCCTCCCATTAAGTTTCCTCTCTTGTAATTTTCCTCCTCCTCCTCCTCCACCTCCTCCTCCTTTTCCTCCTCCACCTCCTCCTCCTCCTCCACCTCCTCCTCCTCCTCCACCTCCTCCTCCTCACCTTCCTCCTCCTCCTCCTCCATTTCTTTTGTGTGTCAAGTTTCTTGCTTTCATCTGGTCCCCCGTCTCCTGCTCTTTCCTTTTGAAGTCTGTCTTTCCCATACTTCCTTCCCTATCCTTCCTTCCCTAATCCTCTCTCTCTCTCTCTCTCTCTCTCTCTCTCTCTCTCTCTCTCTCTCTCTCTCTCTCTCTCTCTCTCTCGTGTTAACGAGCTACCATGTTGTTCCCAGTTAATCTCGCTTAATGAATAACCGCCTGTAAGGTCTTAAAGCTACAACAGCAATCATGATTAGGAGTAAAAAAAAGTTCTCTCTCTCTCTCTCTCTCTCTCTCTCTCTCTCTCTCTCTCTCTCTCTCTCTCTCTCTCTCTCTCTCTATCATCATTGTTTTTGGAGTAGTGTCCGGATATAGACATTTTATTTATAGATATATTTTTCTTTACGGATGATTATTATTGATAGTTATATTTAATTTTGTTTATTAGTTAAAGTTTTCAGTTTTTTTTATTGTTTTTAGTATTTGGGCGTTCAATTTTACGGAGGTTTTCTATGGAGTTTTGTGCATTTTTTTCTGTTTAATAATGCAGTTCCATTATGCATAATAAAATTGATATTAGTAAGGAGGTAAAAGATAAGAATAGAGAATAACATTAGTAATAAGGCCAAATGATCGACAATATTTAATTGGTAGAAGTTTAAGTAAAACAAGAGAAATAGAAAACAGTCAATCATGATACTGTGAATTAATTTTAATTATTGATGATAGATATAAAAAATCCGGAAGCAAATACATTTGTCGAATTCCTAAAGACTTACACGAACCTGTGCTGTCAACACGACTCGCTTCTCCCCCTTATGTTTTCTTTGTCCTCTTCCTATGTTTTCTTGGTAATCCCCCTATCTTTTCTTTTTCTATTCACTTGTTTTCTTTCCATTACCTCCTTGGTTAGATGGAGTCATTAAGTTGCCCATTCCATCCGCCACCCCTGGTGAAAAGTCGCTCTTTTTCTTAATACAAATAAAGCTTTTTTTAACGGATCTAGAGGAGTACCCCCCTGGGTATCCCCCTGGGGATTAGGTGGGGGATAGCCAACATCATCTCCGTTCAAGCATATTTTCTGGAATGGAATGGCCTCCTGGTCTCCAGCACCTGGCGATATAATTCATATTTCATGATATATAGGGTATAATCAAACATCATCTCCGTTCAAGCATATTTTCTGGCGTGGAATGGCCTCCTGGTCTCCAGCGCCTGGCGATATAACTCACATCTCATATGTATTCTAGTATGTTAAGTCTATTTTCTCGAGACCATATAGCCAATGTTCTCAAACTATGGGCTTTGCTGAAGCCTGTAATGCGGTATCCAGAGATTAGAGTTCTCTTCTTTTCGCTATCTTTTAAGCATGGATGTATTGTCTGGACCATATAGCCAATGTTCTCAAATTATGGGCTTTGCTGAAGCCTGTAATGCGGCATCCTGATATTAGAGTTTTCTTTTCGCTATCTTTTAAGCATGGATGTATAAGTATGTATGTATTCATATATATATATATATATATATATATATATATATATATATATATATATATATATAATATATATATATATATATTTTATGTACTCATTCATTATACATGTATTTATGGGTACGTGTATGGTATTCATGCAATTATTATCGTGGTAGTTAAAAAAAGCATTGAAATGAATTACTTAGGGAAATATCTGGGATGATATTGAAGAGAAATGACAACTGGTGGTGATATGAAAACATATAGAAAGTAGTGAAAGAGAATAAGCAAAAGAAGTTTTTGTGTGTGTGCATATATACATGTGTATTTATAAATATACATATATATGCGTGTATTTATTTATGTGGGAGTGTTTATTGTTCTTCAAGTTACCGCAGAATGTTGAAAAGTTACTGATACATGATACCTTGGTTTGCTAGATAGATTTCTTTAGGTGTGAAACGTTAGTTTATGGTTTATCTTAGGGGAGAGGGAGTAGTTATACCCTGGTGAGAGGAGGTCGCGTGTGTGTATGCATATCTACCTAAATATTATTATTATTATTATCATCATCATCATCATTTCCTCCTACGCCTAATGACGCAAAGGTACTCTCTTAGATTTCGTCTTTATTTTGAGCTTTTAATTCAATACTTCTCCACTCATCATCTCCTACTTCGCGCTTCATAGTCCTCAACCATGTACAGTAGGCCTGGGTCTTCCAACTCTTCTAGTGCCTTTTTGGAACCCAGGTGAACGTTTGGTGAACTAATCTCCAAATATCAAGCCATCAATTTTGCATTAAAAACCGTAAAAGTCTGGCAACATTTATTCCAGGATTTTTACCGTTTTAGAAATGGATATATTGACGTAAAGGAGTGATATTACGGTCAGCAACCCGTATAAGATAAT
>NC_090739.1:6914163-6934163 GCF_036898095.1 Palaemon carinicauda
TATATATATATATATATATATATATATATATATATATCAACCACATCATATTCCTATAAAAAACACCGTTAAGACGTGTCAGTAAAATTTCTGATCGATCTCAATTCAATAAAAAAAAACCCTTTGGAAGAATATGTTCCTTTGGAAGTAGAAAATACTGTAGAGGCCGATGACAAATGGCAGTGCAGTTAGAGAAGGAAATTGAATTTGTTATGAAGGAAATGGAAATCCATTAGCCTGAAGGAGCGTTCTTACTTTTTATTATTTATATGTGAAATGGTTTTTGGATTTCATCCGGAACTTCAGTCGTTATTGTTTATTATATAAGAAATAAAAATGTTCTTTTATAGTGATATATTTTTTCTTGAGGGGCAATGGTGTGTGTGTTCTTATATGTATAACCTTCAAGGAATAAGAGGAAGAATGCGTGTACTGATATTTCTTGTTTATATCTGAAATGGTTATTGGATTTCATCCGGAACTTCAGTCGTTATTGTTTATTATAAAAGAAAATTTTTTATTTTTATAGTGATATAACTTTTTTCTTCAGGGGAAATGGTGTGTCTGTTCTTATATGCAGAACCTTCAAGAAATAAGAGAAAGAATGTGTACTGATATTCCTTGTTGTAAAGTTATTCTAAATGTATTCGTTTTTATTATTCATAGATGGCATACACAGTCCCTCTCCCCCTCATGAATCCATACTGCAGTTTCCTAATCTTTACAGTCTCCCAATTTCTCATCTAGTACCCTCTCTAACACTTTCAGACCATGCTCTGTTAATTTAATTCCCCTTTAGCTACTACATTCCTTGATGTCACCGTTCAGCTTAAATATAAATACATTAGACTCTCCTCCCAGTCTTTAGGCATTATTTCCTCTTCCCATATTGCTCTCAATAAATCCAGCATTTATTCTTCCCCCTCTGAAGCTAGTATCTTGACCATTTCAATTTGAAACTCTGATGTTCCTGGTGTTTTATCATTCTTCGTTCTACCATATGCCCGATTCACTTGTATTTTTTTTTTTTTTTACGAATAATTTAACTTGGTAATTGATAAAAGAAGTGTATACGGAAAGAAAGAGAAAGGAAGCTGATGTAAGTTAAATTTACTTGGTAAATATTTTTACGAGGAGGTCCTATGTTTAAGTATAACTTACACAAAGTCAGTATTTTGTTGTCAACTAGAATTTTTCCTTTCCCGAAGGCTTCTTTTTAAAACTTTTTTACATCACAAGAATTATATACTTGATTCTTTTCTTTGCATTCATTTGGATTATCTGAGGGTTACTTTGTATTGTGATAAGGTATCGTTCAACTTGTCTCTTCCGTTTCGCCTTCTCCAGATTCGGGGTCTTAACCTCGTATATTGACTTTTGCTTTCCTGTTTGGGGCCTCAAGACACCGTTTCTTTCTATAAATAGTGGTCTGGTGGTAGCGTCCTTGCCTGGTGATTGCCAGACTGGGGTTCGAGTCCCGCTCAAACTCGTTAGTTCCTTTGGTCGTTGCAACCTCACCATCCTTGTGAGCTAAGGATGGGGCGTTTGGGGGTAGCCTACAGGTCTATGTGCTGAATCATCAGCAGCCTTTGCCTGACCCTCCTTGTTCCTAGCTTGGGTGGAGAAGGGGCTTGGGCACTGATCATATGTAAATATGGTCAGTCTCTAGAGCATTGTCCTACTTGATAGGGCAATTTCACTGTCCCTTGCCTCTGCCATTCATGAGCAGCCTTTAAACCTTTAAGTGTTAGTAAATTTAGGCATCTTGGAAGAGAATTATATATTTTTTGTTCTTAACTGTTGATAAACAATCGCAGTGGAAATACATGAAGTAGTAAAGTAATATTGTCACTGTTGCGGATAATGATGATAACAGTAATAATTGGAGGGGCACTCAGTAGAGAGCAGACCTCCGTTGCGACAGCTATTTTCTCGCCTTGACCTTTGACCTTAACATGTATTAGTTGGCGTGGATTTTCATATACAAATATGAACCAAGTGTGAAGTCTCTGTGATAATGATGTCCAATCTTATGGCTGAGTACGTGAATTGGGCGTTTTCCTTAACCATGACCTTGACCTTTGATCTTGACCTTCCAAAATTTAATAATTTCCAACTTTTTACATAACAGTCAATCCCTGGAAGTTTTATTACTCCACGATTAGAATTGTGGCCAGGAAGGTATTCATAAATAAACACACACACGCACAAACAAACACACAAACGGGGTAAAACATAACCTCCTTGCAACTTCGTTGGCGGAGGTAGAAATTGGATTTTAATATTCAGGCAATGTAGTTGAGAATGCTTATGAGGATTTTCAATTTTTTAGTGAATCGTCCGTGGAAATTTTTACCAATTTTTTACCAATTTACCAAATTTTTACATCTTTGATTCTACCAATTTTTTACCAATTTACCAAATTTTTACATCTTTGATTCTACCAATTTTTTACCAATTTACCAAATTTTTACATCTTTGATTCTGCAGTAAGGAAACGAGTGCAGCAGTGACTACAGCCTTCCTTCCCTTTAATATACCCCTCGCTGAGCCAAATAGATTTATTGCTGGAATCTGTAAAATCGCTTGTAAAGCCCTACGGAGGTCTGAAGCCTTGGGTGGTTTAAAACCTTCTCCTTTGGAACAGTTGAAATTGTAATATAATGTTATGTGAATTGTAATCTCATGTTATGCTAAGATAGGAAAAAATATATATTATAAAAAGGAACTTCCCATGTCAAATTAGTCTCTCTCTCTCTCTCTCTCTCTCTCTCTCTCTCTCTCTCTCTCTCTCTCTCTCTCTCAGTTGACCACCATTTGCATTTATACAGGGCGTCAGTGACCCAAGTAATTGTGACACCAATTGACTTATCACTATAGTTATTTAGAAGTTCAGCTGATTCGAGATTTATAAATATCAACTTATTAGTGATGTCATTCTAACTCAACTCACTTAACTCATCTCAACCTATATTTATGTCATAATCGTAACGTATTTAGGGATGAGATAAGATGAGATGGATTATGGGAATAGGCTTAACACTCATAGAAAGATTTGATAAGAGTGAAGCGACTTGAGATGGTGTGGTCATGTGGTGAGGATGGGTGGTGGAGAGAGAGTGAGGAGGGCTTGGGAGGAACCTGTTAGCTGGGGTGAGATCGAGATGGAGGCAGAGAATTAGATGGCGAGATAATGTGAAGGATGATATGGAGAGAAAAGGTTTGGTGGAAGAAGATGCCTTTGATAGAAGCATTGGAGAGGGAGAATCAGGCAACCGACCCCTTATCGTATGGATAACGTTGGGAAAGAAGAAGAACGTATTCAAATTCTCTCTCTCTCTCTCTCTCTCTCTCTCTCTCTCTCTCTCTCTCTCTCTCTCTCTCTCTCTCTCTCCCAAGCCACTCAGTTATTAGCTATCATATTTTTTCATGTTGCTACTGCCCTTATCCCAGCTACGTTTATATAGCCAATGAGAAAAGCACTTCACCTTTCATAAAAGGTGTGTCCCCATCTAGAAACCTCTTACCTTTTTAGAACGGATTGCCTCATATATTACGGGTTTACCTTTCGTATATTTTCAATTTTCACAGTAGTAAATCATTTCCCTTCTTTTTTTTATTAATTTGTTATATGTTTTTTCCCCAACTAAATAAAGACTCTAAGTACTCTTGTTTCATATTAATTTTTCCATCTCTCATCTACTCACAAGTTCTCTCTTCACTATTTTCAAAAACTTTCTTCCGCTATTGAAAGTACCGTTTCCACATTTACATCGCAGCAACTAATGCCGGGACATCATTAAAGGGTTATAAAAATAAAGGGATTTTGACATAGGAAAAATCTATTTTGGGTGAGATAGCCAAGTCGTCCTGATGGAAGTTCCTCTAGGCAGCTTTCTACTTGGGATATTTCTACGAGTGATATACCAGAGAAATGTTACGAGTAGAGGTATCAGGGAGTTACTACCCCCTTGAGCGAATATCTCGAAAGATATCATGTATACAACAGGGATTTGTTAACTCTATTCGGGGAAGAATAGCCGTGCTTGTATTTAAACACGTCCCTGTTATCACGATATATTCCGGGATATTCGCTCCAGGGGTAGTAACCCCGTGATACCTCTAAAGGTAAAATGCTCTGGTATATCGTTCAGAAATATCCCAAGTAGAAAGTGTACCAACCGTGTGTCACACGATCGTACATAATTCATTTTGTATATATTATGCTTGCATCTTCGCTCTTCCTTCGCACTAAAAAGAACCAGAATAAACATGTCTGCGTTTCTCCTATGTAACATTGTCTGTTTCTCGAACATGTAATTTCCTGTTGCCTTGAGGTTTTGTATATAAAGGAGAGTGTTCTATAATAAATCACCTCAGTTGCTTTCATACTGCCTTTGAGTTCACAACCTTCTCTCGGCACCGTCACAAAAGCTACCTAGAGGAACTCCCATCAGGACGACATGGCTTGAGGGCCCCCCCCCCCCTCCCCACCAAAAAAAAAATGAAGAAGATAGACATTTCTAAATACGGAGACTAGCAAAGCCTTGATTAAGTGACTGCCGTAGTTTAATCTCTTAGGAAAAAAAAAAAGAGCATTGCCTTGAAAGGAGGTGCCATCAGACGCTGTAATGAAAGACTGCCCTTAATGAATATCCTTCAGTTGAATGAGAGGATAGTGGTGTTTGTTATGAGAATATACAGCCTAATTGGCTTTGGGGGTTGTTAGGGGACTTTGTTGCCCTAACGGTACCTGGTTGCGAATGGTAATTGATCGTGTAAGGTTTCAGTCTTGGGTTCGCTTTAAAAAGGAATGACGGGGGAGGAATTGTTTGTAGCATTTGTTTGCTGTTTTTTTTCTGATAAAATAGGAGTAAGTGTAATGTTTGCAAAGTTTAGAAAAGATTGTTTGCTTAATTTTACTTACAAATTAGGAGTGAGTATAATGTTGGCAAAGTTTAAAAGAAGATTGTTTGCTTAATTTTACTTACAAAATAGGAGTAAGTGTAATGTTTGCAAAGTTTAAAGAATATTGTTTGCTTAATTTTACTTACAAATTAGGAGTGAGTGTAATGTTTGCAAAGTGTAAAAAGAGATTATTTGCTTAATTTTACTTACAAAATAGGAGTAAGTGTAATGTTTGCAAAGTTTAAAAAAAAGATTGTTTGCTTAATTTTACTTACAAATTAGGAGCGAGTGTAATGTTGGCAAAGTTTAAAAGAAGATTGTTTGCTTAATTTTACTTACAAATTAGGAGGAAGTGTAATGTTGGCAAAGTTGAAAAGAAGATTGTTTGCTTAATTTTACTTACAAATTAGGAGTAAGTGTAATGTTTGCAAAGTTTAAAAAAAGATTGTTTGCTTAATTTTACTTACAAATTAGGAGTAAGTGTAATGTTGGCAAAGTTTGAAAAAAGATTGTTTGCTTAATTTTACTTACAAAATAGGAGTAAGTTTAATGTTGGCAAAGTTTAAAAGAAGATTGTTTGCTTAATTTTACTTACAAAAAAGGAGTAAGTGTAATGTTGGTAAAGTTTAAAAGAAGATTGTTTGCTTAATTTTACTTACAAATTAGGAGTAAGTGTAATGTTGGCAAAGTTGAAAAGAAGATTGTTTGTTTAATTTTACTTACAAATTAGGAGTAATTGTAATGTTGGCAAAGTTGAAAAGAAGATTGTTTGCTTAATTTTACTTACAAAATAGGAGTAAGTGTATGTTGGCAAAGTTTAAAAGAAGATTGTTTGCTTAATTTTACTTACAAATTAGGAGTAAGTGTAATGTTGGCAAAGTTGAAAAAAAGATTGTTTGCTCAATTTTACTTATAAAATAAGAGGAAGTTTAATGTTTGCAAAGTTTAAAAAAAGATTGTTTGCTTAATTTTACTTACGAAATAGGAGTAAGTGTAATGTTTGCAAAGTTTAAAAAAAGATTGTTTGCTTAATTTCACTTACAAATTAGGAGTAAGTGTAATGTTTGCAAAGTTTAAAAAAAGATTGTTTGCTTAATTTTACTTACAAATTAGGAGTAATTGTAATGTTTGCAAAGTTTAAAAAATATTGTTTGCTTAATTTTAATTACAAATTAGGAGTGAGTCTAATTTACAAAGATTAAAAAAAGACTGACGATTGGTTGTTGTTTGGTTTAAAATAATAAATTTGTAATGTTTGTTTGGTTAATTTTACTTACAAAATACGAGTAATTGTAATGTTTACAAAGTTTAAAAAAAGACTGACGAGGAATGTTTGTCGTTTGGTTTGGATAAAAATAATATATTATTTATAGCGTTTGTTTGCTTAATTTTACTTACAAAATAGGAGTAAGTGTTAGGTTTACAAAGTTAAAAAAAAAAAGAATGGCGAGAAATTTTGTTATTTGGTTTGGATAAAAGCATTAAATTGTTTGTAGCGCTTGTTTGCTTAATTTTACTTACAAAATAGGTGTAAATGTAAGGTTTGAAATTTGATTATTATTCACAAAGTTTGAAGCCGATCCTCGGTAAATTTGAGTCAATCGTAATATGTTAAGTATTTGGATTATTAACAAAGTAATTATGGAATGCATTGGTTTTTGTTTCGATATTGGAAGCTATGAAATATAGAAGGATAACAGGTTACAAAGAAGGTTTGATTTAAATTACGTAATTAAAGGGTGTGGTACATCAAACGATTAAGTAGTTTCTCGAGTAATTGCCACGAAATTAACAAAATAATTACAGTTGTGTCACAAATTTTGATTGGCATGTTACGTTTAGTATTAGCTTCGGTGTCAGGTGTCAAATTATATGGAATCATTGAGATTTGCTGTTACTTTAAAGATGTTGATTATTTAAGTATTCTGGTGTTGGTATAACTGTAAGAAGGCTGAATTTGTAATTTCTAATTAAATGTTCGAAGGTTGCACATGAATGGCAGATGTAAGAGGCATTAACAATGCCCTATAGTCCATTTTTTTTAGCGATGCATATTTGCACCGACTCACGGCGGTGCCCTTTTAGCTCGGAAAAGTTTCAGGATCGCTGATTGGTTAGAATTATCTTGTCCAACCAATCAGCGATCCGGAAACTTTTCCGAGCTAAAAGGGCACCGCCACGAGTCGGTGCAAATAGCATTTGCACCGACTCGCGGCGGTGCCCTTGTAGCTCGGAAAAGTTTCCGGATCGCTGATTGGTTAGAATAAATTTGTCCAACCAATCAGCGATCCGGAAACTTTTCCAAGCTATAAGGGCACCGCCGCGAGTCGGTGCAAATATGCATCGCTAAAAGAAATGGACTATAGAGACTAACCTTATATACCATTATCAGCGCCCAAGCCCCCTCTCCACCCAAGCTAGGACCAAGGAAAGCCAGGCAATGACTGGTGATGACTTAGCAGGTAGAATTATAGGCTCCCCCAAACCTCCCATCCGTGGCTCACAAAAATGGTGAGGTTTTAGACGCCACAAGAATCTATTGATCTTAAGCGGGTCTCGAACCCCAGTCCAGCAGATCGTCAGATAGGGACGTTTCCAATAGGTTACCACATTTTAAAAATGACGAATAGGAATATCTGATGAATTAGTTTCCTTGATCATGGTCTGAAATTAGAATTTGAGAACGAATAAATTTTCAGGGTAGATTTTGTTTAGAAAATATATAGCATGGAGTAGGTTTAGCGATATAGGCCTGTTGGGAGGATAATTAAAATGACTTCACAGTTACATAATCTTTGAGAATTGTCGTGCGTATGATGACGGAATATTTGGATAAGGATTTTTTTTTCTTCTAAATTGTGTGATGTTTAGTAGCACGTTGCAATACTAGAGAGCACTCAGCAGAGCGCAGACCTCCGCCGTGGCAGCTTATTTCTCCACCTTTGACCTTAACATGCATTAATTGGCGTGGATTTTCATACATCAAATATGAGCCATGTTTGAAGTCTGTGGAAACGACGTCCAAACTTATGGCTGATTGCGTGAATTGGACATTTTGCTTGACCGTGACCTTGACCTTCCAAAAATTTAACCATTTCCAGCTTTTTATATATCAGTTAATTCCTGCAAGTTTCGTTACTCTGCGATTAAAATTGTGTTCAGGAAGCTGTTCATAAACAAACACACACATACACACAAAAAAGGGATAAAACATAACCTCTTTCAAGTGGCGTTTAGCAACGATATTTTGAAATGTTCACATCGTCTTGCAGTGAATATTGGTTATTTTTAAAGTTTCAATCTTAAGGGAAGTCTTGTTAATGCAACTCACCTTATTTAATAAATTCATTACAGGATATTAGTTTATAAATGCCTTTTTTGGGTGTCGGTGACCCATGATATTGTAACGCCTTTTGAAAAAACAACAACAAATTAGTCAGTCGCCATGTTCATACAATCCAGTGTGCTAAACTCACAGGTTTCGGTGACAGAAAAAAAGGGTTAAAGATCATTATTACTTTTTAAGAATATTTTGCAAATTTAGATGTTCAGAAGCCAACCTGAGAAATTACTTTGCACCACTTTTATTTACCTTATATAATAAAGAGCAAATGTCTGTCTATCTATCTATCTATCTATCTATATCTATATCTATCTATCTATATATATATATATATATATATATATATATACACACATATATATACATACATATACATACATAGATATATATATAAATATATATATATATATATATATATATATATATATATATATATATATATACTGTGTGTATTTATATATATGATATAAATATATAATATAATGTATATACATTTTCTACGGTCACGCTAAGGTCTCCCCATCCCTCGGGTACGCGAGAGCAGTCATACCCTGGTGAAAGCAGGCTGCCTGAACGTTTATGTGCATATCTATCTAAATATCTAGCTATCATTTTTGACAGGTGGCGTACACTACTGTACATATATTTACCATCTTATATATAATGTCCTTAAGCTTTCCCTACCTAATAGCTTATTGGGAGAATCGTCCTTTTATATAGTTTCAATTACATGATCTAGGTTCATTATGGCCCAGATTGGATGATTATTATCAATTTGTAGGTAATCGAGGGATTTGGGAAGTTAGGCCGTAGGTAATATCATTGGATGATTGGATAAACCTAAGTTGGGATTGAGGGTTCAATTTACTCTTTGGCCAAGGTTATTATAGAGGGAAGTGGCTGGGAAAGTAGAAATTAGAATTTTTAAACTTTTTTTTTTTAAGTTTTGGTTGCCCCAAAAAGAGAGAATTCCTGGCCAAATTTACCCGGTTTGATGTTGTTAATGTTTTTAAAATATTTTATTTTGTTCATTACTTATATCCTTTATTTAGTTCCTTTATTTAGTTCCTTATTTCCTTTCCTCACCGATCTATTTTTCCCTGTTGGAACCCTTGGGCTTATAGCATTTGCTTTTCCAACTAGGGTTGTAGCTTAGCTAGTAATAAATATAATAATAAAGGCCATAATTGTTTTTACCTAAAAGAGAGATTTCTGGTGGCCTATTGGAAACATCCCTGCCTGGCTATCTGCCGGACTCGGGTTCGAGTCCCGCTCAAGCTCGATAGTTTCTTGTAGTTTCTGCAACCTCACCATCCTTGTGAGCTAAGGATGGGGGTATGTGGGGAAGCCTATATGTCTACCTGCTGAGTCACCATCAGCCATTGCCTGTCCTTCCTTGTCCTAGCTTGGGTGGAGAGGGGGCTTGGGCGCTGATAATAGGTTTATATGATCAAGTCTTTAGGATATGGTCATTGTTGTCACTGTTCCTTGCCTCCGTCAATCATGAGTGGCCTTTAAGTATATATGATCAGGGTCTAGGACTCTAGGACATTGTCCTACTAGGACATTTTCACTGTCCCTTTCCTCTGCCATTTATGAGCGGCCTTTAAACCTTTCAAAACAAAAAAGCACCCAACCCTTGCAATGACCTTACTGAGGTTCTCCCCTGGCCATTGAGAGAGAGAGAGAGAGAGAGAGAGAGAGAGAGAGAGGAGAGAGAGAGAGAGAGAGAGAGAGAGGATTAGAGACTCATGGGGAGATTTAGAGGTAAGTTCTGGGGTTTGAATGGGGAAAAGAAGGGGGTTGCATATGGTATGGGGATGGAAAGGGGATTGGTAGAGGGTGTTTGTGTAGATGTAGTGGGGTATGATGTGGAATAGGAGCAGAATATATATATAGCCCAAGAGCAGCAACACCACCACCCATTTGTTTACTGCCACCGCCAACGCTTGCCACGCCTTCATCTCTCTCTCTCTCTCTCTCTCTCTCTCTCTCTCTCTCTCTCTCTCTCTCATATATAAACGTACATATTTATATAAGTAATTTTCGGATAAGACCAAAGGTAACCCATGGGTAATTTCTCAATATCCGTAGCGGGCCAATCTACAGGTAAATCTCTCTCTCTCCTCTCTCTCTCTCTCTCTCTCTCTCTCTCTCTCTCTCTCTCTCTCTCTCTCTCTCTCTCATATTTGTGAAGTCTATATAATTTCCATTCAAATAATTTCCCTCTCTCTCATATTTATGAAATTATATAAATTCCTTTAAGTAATCCCCCCCCCTCTCTCTCTCTCTCTCTCTCTCTCTCTCTCTCTCTCTCTCTCTCTCTCTCTCTCTCTCTCTCTCTCTCCAAGTACATACTGTCACTTCAAAGTGTCTAATGCTGGTTTTATCACGATTGTTTATTTTCTTCTGGTTATCCCTTTTGTGTTGAATAATGACTGTATTCCTCTTCCTCTTAGTCATATACTCGATAGAAGGTCATTCAACTGCAATTTAGAAATGCCTTTGGTAGGGCGATCATCTTGACCTGTTTAAATTCCGACGTGATATGGACGGAATTTGCCCTAACGGCTACGTTGCAACTCCACGTAATTCAGGAAATTTATTAGAGAGAGAGAGAGAGAGAGAGAGAGAGAGAGAGGAGAGAGAGAGAGAGAGAGAGAGAGAGAGAGAGAGTATAAGATAAAATCTTATTTGTTAGATCAATGACGAGACTAAAGGAATCTTCGTCATTCTAAAGATTTTTGAAAGGGGATTTTTTTTTGTTACCTGTGACCTTTTTTAGTTCTTTTCTGTCAATTCATCACTGATCTTGACAAGAATATTTTGTTGATAGTTCCGTCTGTTTTCAGACAAATAGAATGTGTCCCTTCAGTTTTTTTCCAAATAAAAGATTATTATTAATAATTTAGCATTTGTAATGTACTCTCTCTCTCTCTCTCTCTCTCTCTCTCTCTCTCATCTCTCTCTCTCTCTCTCTCTCTCTCTCTCTCTCTCTCTCATATATATAATGAAATATATATAACTTCCATTTAAATATCCCCCCCCCTCTCTCTCTCTCTCTCTCTCTCTCTCTCTCTCTCTCTCTCTCATATTTATGAAATCTATATAATTTCCATTTAAATAATACTCTCTCTCTCTCTCTCTCTCTCTCTCTCTCTCTCTCTCTCTCTCTCTCTCTCTCTCTCTCTTTCATCATACTTATGAAATCTATAGAATTTCCATTTAAATAATACTCTCTCTCCCCATAATATATATGAAATCTATATAGTCTTACGAAAATAATACCCAAGTGTAAATCTTACATTAATAAAGAGTTTTGGATAACAATAATAAACGCCCTGGATGGTTCCTTGGCGTGTTGGGCAAAGTTCCAAAAAAAACACCGCCGCTACTTCACTGTCCTGCATAAACAAATCGTGCACTTCACTAAGTAAGGAATGTTCACCCTCGCTAGTGATGGCTTCGGTTTCAGGATCTATGATTTCCATCAATATTTGAAAAAAAAAAGAAAGATTTACTTTGCTCTCTATATACTGTATACTTTAGTTTCATGTTGTTATTGTTCTTAAAATGTGTTATTGTAATTGGTTATTGCTTCTCATGTAGTTTATTCATTTCCTTATTTCCTTTCCTCACTGGGCTATTTTTCCCTGTTACTTCTCATGTTGTTTATTTATTTCCTTATATCCTTTCCTTACAGGGCTATTTTTCCCTCTTGGAGCCCTTGGTCTTATAGCATCTTGCCTCTTCAACTAGGGTTGTAGCTTGGCTAGTAATAATAATAATAATGATATTATTATTATTATTATTATTATTATTATTATTAATAATAACATTAATATCATATCTCAGTGGTTTTTAACCTTTTAGCTTTCTTGCATCGTATGGTGATTTGTCTCGAGATATGAGGGACTGATGGTGAGGTAATTCAATTACCTCGGGTTAATATTTTTATCACAATTTTTTTTCTCTTACGCTATTTGGATATATTTTTAGTTGTATGTATTATATTTACCTCATTCGAGGTTCTTCTTTTACCTGGTAATTTTTACTGGGTTGGTATCAATATTGTTTGAATTGACAAATTTGGTTCACCTTTGTTCTTATCTCGCTCTCTCTCTCTCTCTCTCTCTCTCTCTCTCTCTCTCTCTCTCTCTCTCTCTCTCTCTCTCTCCATACAAATACATCCTCAGCTCAACTTCGTATCTTTATCTTTAGTTCAGATTTCATCCATTTTTTAACTTCCTTTCTACCCAACTATCTTGTCTTAATTATATTTACAGTCAAATTTTCACTCTTACCACTCACGATTATAGCTACCTTACCTCTCAAGCTTATAGCTACGTTACATCTCAAGCCTTTAGCTACCTCATGCTTATAGCTACTTCATCTCTCATGCTTATTGCCACATTATCTCTCAAGCTTATAGTTACCTTACCTCTCAAGCTTATAGCTACCTTACCTCTCAAGCTTATAGCTACGTTACATCTCAAGCCTTTAGCTACCTTATCTCTCATGCTTATAGCTACATTATCTCTCAAGCTTATAGTTACCTTATCTCTCACGCTTGTATCTTACCTTACCTCTCAAGCTTATAGCTACCTTACCTCTCAAGCTTGTATCTACCTTACCTCTCAAGCTTATATGTACCTTATTCTTTCATTCAACCTGGTAATATTCAGATATACCTTCAAGAATTCTTTCTCTTACCATTACAACCATCAACTTACTCAACTATTAACGTATAACTAGAAGTTTTTTTTTCCCACTACTATCTTATCCAAATAGTTTAAATTTTCTTCTTTTGGAAGCTAAGTATTTTTATCAATCATCTACATTTCCAATTGATCCTTTATCCTTATTTACTCCAGAAAGCTACTTATGTATTCAAGTCGCCTAGTGCAACCACCCTTTCATGATCTCTTTAAACTGCAAGATGTAGAATCTTGCTTTACTAAAATTACCATCACTCCTATCCCTTTATTATTATTATTATTATTATTATTATTATTATTATTACAAGCCAAGCTACAACCCTAGTTGGAAAAGCAAGATGCTATAAGCCCAAGGGCTCCAACAGGGAAAAATAGCCCAGTGAGGAAAAGAAATAAGGAAGTAAATAAATGATAAGAATAAATTAACAAAATATCATTCTAAAAACAGTAACAGCGTCAAAACAGATATGTCCTATATGTCCAATCCTTTCATAGATATATATATATATATATATATATATATATATATATATATATATATATATATATATATATATATATATATTTATATTTATATTTGTATTTATATATCCTCCCGGGTAGTGAGTCCGCGAAGTTTCAATAAGCTAACGTTAGACACTCCTGACACAATCAATCTGTCTTTTTACAATCCGTGTCACATTACGTTATCGCCATTGTAGGAATAATTCCCAAAACCTCTTTATTATACAATTCTTACCTTTTGAAACACATCAACACTTATTCAAAACCAAAATATGTACCATTTTCTTTTAATTATTTTGTTTGTTGCTTACGAATACAGTGAAAATGGGGCTTATAACTCCGTATCCTCTGCCATTTTGTGGCTCACTTGCGCACAGGAGCGATAAGAACGCTAATATTTTCGCAGCATGCCAAAGCGTGGAAGGTGTGACTGCCATTGGTGCCATGTGGAGAAGCTCATCTGCCATTTGTCTTTTCATTGAAGTCGGATAGATTTGCAAATATATCTGGCAGAGGTAAAGTCATTTATGCCTCCTCTCTAGATTAGGCACATTTGAATAGTCTCTTTTGTTTTGGCTATGTTTTCAGTGGTATTTTTTTTTATCATATCCCTTGCAACTGTTTTGTCGTGATTTATTATTATTATTATTATTATTATTATTATTGTTATTACATGCTAAGCTATAACCATAGTTGGAAAAGTAAGGTGCTATAACCACAAAGGCTCCAACAGGGAAAAATAGCCACGTGAGGAAAGGAAACAAGGAAATAAACTAGAAGAGAAGTAATGAATAATCAAAATGAAATATTTTAAGAACAGTAACAACACTGAATTCGATTTTTCATATATAAACTATAGGAAATGCAGAGGAAAATGCAGACGAGTGCCTTGAGCCAAGCAGACGCCTTTCATAGACACTTCAATCATGAAAAAAGACTCCAACAAGGAAAAATAGCCCTGTGAGGAAAGGAAACAAGGAAATAAACTAGAAAAGAAGTAATAAACAATCAAAATAAAATATTTTAAGAACAGTAACAACATTGAATTCGATTTTTCATATATGAACTATAAAAAATGCAGCGGAAATGCAGACGAATGCCCTGAGCCAAGGAGACGCCTTTCATAGACACTTCGATCACGAAAAAGATTCCAAAAGAGAAACGCAACATGCCAAAGCTGCGCACACCGAACATCTCTTTGCGAGGCATTTATTAGGCATGACAGGTTTGACTATTTCCATATGGTGTACCATGAAAGCAGTCCCATTCTGTTTGCGCGTTGCACTTGTCTAAGCTGTGGAGGACGGTTTTGCTCTCCCAGAAATCATCTTGGTGATGGATACGCAAAACCGTTTGCATTCGTGCATAACTCTTGTTTGGTTTGTCAATAGAAGCGTTTGATGTTGTCTGAGCAAAGATCTGGCAGTAATTTTAGTCTTCTGGAAGCGTTTTAAACTTAATAGATGTTATAACAGCAATTTTAGTCTTCTGGTAGCGTTTTAAACTTAATAGATGTTATAACAGTAATTTTAAGCTTCTGGAAGCGTTTTAAACTTAATAGATGTTGTCTGAGCAAAGATCTGGCAGTAATTTTAGTATTCTGGAAGCGTTTTCAACTTAATAGATGTTATAACAGTAATTTTAAGCTTCTGGAAGCGTTTTAAACTTAATAGATGTTGTCCGAGCAAAGATCTGGCAGTAGTTTTAGTCTTCTGGAAGCGTTTTAAACTTAATAGGTGTTATAACAGTATTTTTAGTCTTCTGGTAGCGTTTTAAACTTAATAGATGTTGTCTGATCAAAGATATGGCAGTAATTTTAGTCTTCTGGAAGCGTTTTAAACTTAATAGATGTTATAACAGTAATTTTAAGCTTCTGAAAGCGTTTTAAAACTTAATAGATGTTGTCTGAGCAAAGATCTGGCAGTAATTTAAGTCTTCTGAAAGCGTTTTAAACTTAATAGATGTTATAACATTAATTTTAAGCTTCTGGAAGCGTTTTAAACTTAATAGATGTTGTCTGAGCAAAGATCTGGCAGTAATTTTAGTCTTTTGGAAGCGTTTTAAACGTAATAGATGTTATAACAGTAATTTTAAGCTTCTGGAAGCGTTTTAATCTTAATAGATGTTGTCTGAGCAAAGATCTGGCAGTAATTTTAGTATTCTGGAAGCGTTTTCAACTTAATAGATGTTATAACAGTAATTTTAAGCTTCTGGAAGCGTTTTAAAACTTAATAGATGTTGTCCGA
Organism: Palaemon carinicauda; assembly: GCF_036898095.1. Classification (NCBI taxonomy): domain Eukaryota; kingdom Metazoa; phylum Arthropoda; class Malacostraca; order Decapoda; family Palaemonidae; genus Palaemon; species Palaemon carinicauda. Next base: position 6,929,883 of record NC_090739.1, read on the forward strand.
GCAAAGATCTGGCAGTAGTTTTAGTCTTCTGGAAGCGTTTTAAACTTAATAGGTGTTATAACAGTATTTTTAGTCTTCTGGTAGCGTTTTAAACTTAATAGATGTTGTCTGATCAAAGATATGGCAGTAATTTTAGTCTTCTGGAAGCGTTTTAAACTTAATAGATGTTATAACAGCAATTTTAGTCTTCTGGTAGCGTTTTAAACTTAATAGATGTTATAACAGTAATTTTAAGCTTCTGGAAGCGTTTTAAACTTAATAGATGTTGTCTGAGCAAAGATCTGGCAGTAATTTTAGTATTCTGGAAGCGTTTTCAACTTAATAGATGTTATAACAGTAATTTTAAGCTTCTGGAAGCGTTTTAAACTTAATAGATGTTGTCCGAGCAAAGATCTGGCAGTAGTTTTAGTCTTCTGGAAGCGTTTTAAACTTAATAGGTGTTATAACAGTATTTTTAGTCTTCTGGTAGCGTTTTTAAACTTAATAGATGTTGTCTGATCAAAGATATGGCAGTAATTTTAGTCTTCTGGAAGCGTTTTAAACTTAATAGATGTTATAACAGTAATTTTAAGCTTCTGAAAGCGTTTTAAACTTAATAGATGTTGTCTGAGCAAAGATCTGGCAGTAATTTAAGTCTTCTGAAAGCGTTTTAAACTTAATAGATGTTATAACATTAATTTTAAGCTTCTGGAAGCGTTTTAAACTTAATAGATGTTGTCTGAGCAAAGATCTGGCAGTAATTTTAGTCTTTTGGAAGCGTTTTAAACGTAATAGATGTTATAACAGTAATTTTAAGCTTCTGGAAGCGTTTTAATCTTAATAGATGTTGTCTGAGCAAAGATCTGGCAGTAATTTTAGTCTTCTGGAAGCGTTTTAAACGTAATAGATGTTATAACAGTAATTTTAAGCTTCTGGGAGCGTTTTAATCTTAATAGATCTTGTCTGAGCAAAGATCTGGCAGTAATTTTAGTCTTCTGGAAGCGTTTTATACTTAATAGATTTCATAACAGCAATTTTAGTCTTCTGGTAGCGTTTTAAACTTAATAGATGTTGTCTGAGCAAAGATCTGACAGTAATTTTAGTCTTCTGGAATCGTTTTAAAAGTTATAGATGCTGCCTGATCAAAGATCTGGCAGTAATTTTAGTCTTCTGGAAACGTTTTTAAACTTAATAAATGTTGTCTGGCAGTGATTTTAGTCTTCTGGAAGCGTTTCAAACTTTATAGATGTCTGATCAAAGATCTGGCAGTAATTTTAGTCGTCTGGAAGTGTTTTAAAAGTTAAATATGCTGCATGAGCAAAGATCTGGTAGTGATTATAGTGTTTTCTCAATCTAAATTCTGAAAGAAGCTAAAAGCCATGCTATGAATAACCTGGGAGCGATGAAGTCTCCCTGTCTCAAACTGGGGATGTAAATGTCATAGTGTTATTTTTTTTTTTTTTTATATAAATTTTATTTGGAATAATATCTCAAGTTTTAAGATTTTGAGTCTTTCATATACACGAGTTTCGCGTCAGTCGTAAGTAAAATCAAGGTCCAAAAATAGTTCTTTTGAATATTGAAGAGAGCTATTTGCGTGCGATTGCATTCGTGCGGAACAAAGCAATTGTTTAAACCTTTAAACCTGACTTCGTTAAGCCTGTTTTTAATTTGCCAGGTTAAAAAAAAGTGAGGGGTCTTCTCAGAACCAATGATTAATAGTCGTTGATTGTTACCCGACTCTCTCTCTCTCTCTCCTCTCTCTCTCTCTCTCTCTCTCTCTCTCTCTCTCTCTCTCTCTCTCTCTCTAGCATGCATTATTGATGAATGAAGAAAAATCCGAGTGATTGAGAAGCTCAGCTACAAGATGAATACCACTTTGGCAGCTATCCTTTTCAACGAAACTTGCTTAAAAGAGGGTCTACTTCCGAAATATTATTATTATTATTATTATTATTATTATTATTATTATTATTATTATTATTATTGTTGTTGTTGTTATAACAAAAACATAAACATTCACTGGAAATAGACCATTTTCTTGCTAAGAAAGCTCCCACATGTGAGGATAGAGAAAGACCTTATTGAAAAGTATATATATATATATATATATATATATATATATATGTATATATATATATATATATATATATATATATATATATATATACGTATATATATATTTATATATATTTATTTGTATATATATATATATATATACATACATATATATATATATATATATACATATATATATTTGTATATATATATATTTACTTGTATATATACATATATATATATATATATATATATATATATATATATAGAGAGAGAGAGAGAGAGAGAGAGAGAGAGAGAGAGAGAGAGAGAGAGAGAGAGAGAGAGAGAGAGAGAGGAGAGAGAGAGAGAGAGATTATGAATTTGACTGCTGACACTTGGAAGCGAGGAGCGTGCTCTAAACGCACGTACTCGGGATGAAGGAAGTCGACGTAATGGAACATAACTTAGGAATGACCAGACATGAATTTATCTGACCTCAGTGTCAATAAAAATTACCATTTCTAAGACCACCGTCCGTAGGAGGAGACTGAGCCTGATGATTACGAGCGGTTTCACATCTTTTGGTATCACCTTCCAACCTCTCGATGATCTTTTTAGGAATTTTTGAAATTGAATCTTTGATGGTATTGGCATTTTTTGGAATTTTAGGAATTGAATCTTTGAAGCTATCGGCATTTTTTTGGAATTCTAGGGATTGAATCTCCAAGCAATCGGCATTTTTCGGAATTTCAGAAATGAGTCTCCAAAGCCATCGGCATATTTTGGAATCTAAAAAATTGAATTTCCGAAGCTATCGGCATTTTTCGGAATTTTAGAAAAGGAATCTCCAAAGCTATCGGCATATTTTGGAATCTAGAAAATTGAATTTCCGAAGCATTCGGCATTTTTCGGAATTTTAGAAAAGGAATCTCCAAAGCTATCGGCATATTTTGGAATCTAAAAAATTGAATTTCCAAAGCCATCGGCATTTTTTGAATTTTAAAGATTAAATTTCCGAAACTATCGACATTTTTTGGAATTTTAGAAATTGAATTTCCGAAGCTCTCGGCATTTTTTGGAATTTTAGGAATTGAATTTCCGAAACTATCAGCATTTTTTTTTTTATTTTAGGAATTGAATTTCCGAAGCTATTGGCATTTTTAGGAATTTTAGAAATTGAATCTCCAAAGCTATCGGCATTCTTTGGCTTTTAGAGCTCTTGCAGTATAGATATGAGTATATACCATATTGTTGAGATTTTTTTTCTTTTATTATGAAATACACATTTACAATCTTACAATTTATAACATATATACATCTTTGTATATTTACATGAATAATTCTTTATTTTGCATATACTTTATTTACAATTGCAATTTTTACTATTTATTTAAATTTTGTGTGTATGATTATGTAGGGTAAGCTCCTCTCAAGCTCCATAGAGGTTGTGGTAGCCAATTGGAAACTTCCCTGCCTGGCGATCTGATGGACTTGGATTCGAGACCCGCTCAAGCTCGATAGTTTCTTGTAGTATTAGCAACCTCACCATCCTTGTGAGATCAGAATGGTGGGTCTGGGGACATTGTTTATCTGCTGAGTGATCAGCAGCCACTGCCTTGCCCTCCCTGGATCTAGCTTGGGTCAGTCTCTAGGGCATTGTCACTGTTTGGGGACGTTATGTCTATCTGCTGAGTCATCAGCAGCCACTGCCTTGCCCTCCCTGGATCTAGCTTGGGTCAGTCTCTAGGGCATTGTCACTGTTTGGGGACGTTATGTCTATCTGCTGAGTCATCAGCAGCCACTGCCTTGCCCTCCCTGGATCTAGCTTGGGTCAGTCTCTAGGGCATTGTCACTGTTTGGGGACGTTATGTCTATCTGCTGAGTCATCAGCAGCCACTGCCTTGCCCTCCCTGGATCTAGCTTGGGTCAGTCTCTAGGGCATTGTCACTGTTTGGGGACGTTATGTCTATCTGCTGAGTCATCAGCAGCCACTGCCTTGCCCTCCCTGGATCTAGCTTGGGTCAGTCTCTAGGGCATTGTCACTGTTTGGGGACGTTATGTCTATCTGCTGAGTCATCAGCAGCCACTGCCTTGCCCTCCCTGGATCTAGCTTGGGTCAGTCTCTAGGGCATTGTCACTGTTTGGGGACGTTATGTCTATCTGCTGAGTCATCAGCAGCCACTGCCTAGTCCTCCCTGGATCTAGCTTGGGTCAGTCTCTAGGGCATTGTCACTGTTTGGGGACGTTATGTCTATCTGCTGA
>NC_090739.1:6939163-6944152 GCF_036898095.1 Palaemon carinicauda
ATGTATATATATATATATATATATATATATATATATATATATATATATATTTATATATATATGTATATATATATATGTATGTATGTATGTATACATATACATATTAGATTTATGTATATGTTTACAAATTTAGTTTGAAGTTCAATACCCGAGTTCGTACGGCATGATTTGTTAGCAGCTGCAAGAGCCAACAAGTGTAGCTATAATTCAGAGCCTCAGAACAGGTGTAGTGTATGGAGAATCATTGGGCCGATTCGGTCTCTGTAAACCGAAGTATTGGTTTGAGTTCATTTCTCTCTCTCTCTCTCTCTCTCTCTCTCTCTCTCTCTCTCTCTCTCTCTCTCTCCTCTCTCTCTCTCTCTCTCTTTGAGTAAAAGAAGGTCGACTTCTAAACGTACTGCAGCTTTGCTCTTATTATTATTATTATTATTATTATTATTATTATTATTATTATTATTATTATTATTATTATTATTATTAACATCAAAATATTTGCTGCAAGTTTGAACTTTTGAAGTAACGTTTAATTTTTATTGCATATTTTTAATGTATCTAACATGCTTAATAAGCCTACAAGTTACGTTGCACTGTTAAAAAATCGTATTTTTAATCGGAAATTCTCCGTACAAATATACTATTCCTAGTCGTATTTCAGTAAAATACAGGCAACCGTAATTTTGACCCTTTAATATCTTTTCACGGGTTGGTTACCGTAATATTACTCCTTTGCGTCAATATATCCGTTTTTTAAATGGTAAATATCTGGCAACATTTATTCCAGGATTTTTCCTGGGTTTTTACGGCAAAGTTTTAACAGTGTACATGGATAATCAAGACTACACTGTTAAAAACCCGTAATATTAATCGGAAATTCTCCGTAAAAATATACTGTTCTCAGCCGTATTTCAGTAAAATACAGGTGACCGTTATTTTTACCCTACTTTGTTATTATCTTTTACGCGTTTGTGGCCATAATATTACTCCTTTACATCAATACATCCGTAAATATAACTGTAAATGTATGGCAACATTTATTCCAGGAATTTTCCCTTTTTTTACGGTAATTTTTTAACAATGAAGTGTAATGTGAAAGTAAGACTTCAAGATCTGTGTGAGTATTTCGAATGTGTTGATGCCATACGTTAAGTTTTTCATTGTATTTTTCTATATAGAGGAAATGCCAAGAATTATTAGTGAAGATGGGATCGTATTCGAGAACGTTTGGCCCAATATATCCCCAGACCATTTTCTATTCGATCAGTTTATTGGGGAAAACACAAAGGTCATGCATATTGTGACGGGCCGAGAGAAGGTTGTGAACTCAAAGGCAGTATGAAAGCAACTGAGTTCATTTATTATAGAACACTCTCCTTTATATACAAAATCTCAAGGCAACAGGAAATTACATGTTCGAGAAACAGACAATGTTACATAGGAGAAACGCAGACATGTTTATTCTGGTTCTTTTTAGTGCGAGGGAAGAGCGAAGATACAAGCATAATATATACAAAATGAATTATGTACGATCGTGTGACACACGGTTGGTACAATATGCAGAATATAATTGAAATTTTCCTGAGATCAGATTTCGTAAATTCGAAGTCGTGGAGGATAATCTGTCTTATGATTATATCCTCGAAGTGAAAGTCCAAGACAACCAAATTTCAGTTTAAAGGTTTAAAGGTCACTCATGAATGGCAGAGGCAAGGGACAGTGACATTGCCCTATCGAGCAGGACAATGCTCTAGAGACTAACCATATATACATATGATTAGCGCCTAAGCCCCTTCTCCACCCAAGCTAGGACCAAGAAGGGCCAGGCAATGGCTGCTGATGACTCAGCAGATAGACCTTTAGACTCCCCCAAACACTTCACTATCCTTTACTCACAAGGATTGTGAGGTTGCATCGACCAAAGAAACTAACGAGTTTGAGCGAGACTAGAACCCCAGACTTATGTTCACTAGTCAGGGACGTTACCAAATCGGCCACCACAACACTGCTTTCAGCTAACTCTTGATGTTCATTTTATAATTGGAAAAATGAATGGTTATTTATTATGCATTTGCATGCAAATGTTTACTATTAAGCTATGGGCTCCACAAGGCACTAGAAGAGTTGGAAGACCCCAGGCCTACATGACGGAGGACTATGAAGCGTGAAGTAGGAGATGGTGCATGTAGAAGTATTGATTTTGATTTAAAAGCTCAAGATAGAGACGACTGGCCAAATCTAACTGAGGCTCCTTGCGTCAATAGGCGTAGGAGGAAATGATGAAGATAATCATTTGTGTGTTTGTTCAGAGGAAGAGATAAACACCCTTTTTTTTTTATCTCTCCTGTGAGTGGCAGAGGCAAGGGACAGCACAGCGTCCTTAGAGACCAACCATATATTATATGAATCAGCGCCCAACCCCCATCTTCATCCCAAGCTAATTCTCAGAAAATAGGGCAATCTGCAGATGACTCAGCAGGTAAAGACCCCCCATATCACTTATCACTGGAACCTTTTCGAGCTTTAAGGAGGATTCGAACTTTCAACTTTTCCCTGCTGCAAGTAGGGCTTGAACTTTTTAACTTTCTCTTGATGCAAGTAGGGCTCGGAACTTTTAAACCTTTTCTTGATGCAAGTAGGGCTGGAACTTTTAACTTTTTCTTGCTGCAAGTAGGGCTCGAACTTGAACTTTTTCGGGCTGCAAGTAGGGCTCGAACTTGAACTTCTTCGGGCTGCAAGCAGGGCTTGAACTTTTAATTTTTCGGACTGCAAGCAGGGCTCGAAGTTGAACTTTTTGGGGATGTAAGTAGGGCTCGAACTTGAACTTTTTCTTGCTGCAAGTAGGGCTCGAACTTAAACTTTTTGGGGATGTAAGTAGGGTTCGAACTTAAACTTTTTTGGGATGTAAGTAGGGTTCGAACTTGAACTTTTTCGGGCTGCAAGCAGGGCTAGAAATTAAAAACATTTTCGAACTACAAGTAGTGTTCGAACCTAAACTTTTTCGAGCGGCAAGCAGGGCTTTAACTTGAACTTTTCGAGCTGCAAGCAGGGCTCGAACTTGAACTTTTCGAGCAGCAAGCGGTCTCGAAATACACTACTGGTGACATTGTGCATAGTGAGGTAGTTAGTTCATATTTCCCTGCAGTACCCAATAGAGAGAAGATTTCACATTTGAGATTGGTTTTATGACAAAAATGGGTCTCTTTTTTTTGGGGGGGTGGGGGGCTTTTGAATTTCCTTATTTTAATGATAATAATGTGGGAGATGGGGTGTTAACTTTACTACTTATCATTTATCTCACGATCAATATGTTACTGGGCGAATAACATTAAAGTTATCATTAAGATTAATGTTGTAAGAGGCCTCAATAAAATGACATATTCTTCTGATTTATCGTTGTTTATCTGCCTTTCGGAATGTGGATACAGTAACATGGTTAAACGTTTTTTTTGTGTATGGCCTTTATCAGCAAAGCTATACTAGTCAGATTCACTCATACTGGGTTGGTTTGCTGTGATCGATCAGACAAAAAGCTCCCACCAGCGTGGTGATGAAAACTGGCCAAACCCCTGACATGAATTAAGGTCATGTCTGAGGTCTTTGTCCTGCAGTGGACTAGAAACGACTGCATTTGTTGTTGTTGTTGTTGTTGTTGTATTGCATTATTTTATGAAATGAATGATCCATTGCCTTCAATCGGGTCACCCATACTAAGTTGGTTTGCTGTGATCAATCAGAGAAAAATCTCCCACCAGCGTGGTGATGAAAACTGGCCAAATCCCAGACATGAATTAAGGACATTTATGAGGCCTTTTTCCTGCAGTGGACTAGAGACGGCTGCATTTGTTGTTGTTGTTGTATCTGCTCTATTTTATGAATGAAAGATCCATTGCCTTCAATCTGTAAATAGTTATGCCCCCATTTTTGCACTTCAAAGGCCGGATTCAACATAAAGCAGTTGTGACACATACCCACAAACTTACAAAGAATTAAGGTTTGTTACTTGCATATGCAAGTCAGCAAGTGAATGAAAAGGGTCTCTATTAATAATGACTTGCAGTTTTGTATATGCATCTCTTATCCAGCTGCGTTAGCAAGGCTGAATACTTTACAAATGTCAATGAATTAAGGAAAGTAAAGTTTTAAATCAATTTGATTCATGCATAAGTATTTAATGTTTGCACTTATTCAAGCAAAATTGTTTCTTCCTTCTATTTTCCCATAATCGAGGTAACCGTCCTCGTGAAACGCTGCCTTAGATAATTTGGGGTTGTCTATTTTTTTTTTTTTTTTTTTTTTTTTTTTTTTTTTTTATACTTCCGCCACTCGTGGTCCAAATAGGGGGTTGAGTGAGACCCCACATAAACGAAGATACAAATCTCGATCCGGGTTTTAGAGCTCAGTAAAGAGAGAGGGTAATTATTATGTCGTTTGTGTGAATGATGCCGAAGTCGTTTCAAAAATACCTTTATTTGAACTTTTCTCGTGGCCTAGTTTAGCTTAAAATAAGGGTCTGTTTTCTTGCAGCCTATTGCTGCTCGCACTAGACCCCTTTATCTTTATCTTTATTGATATATCTATTTATATGAACATATATCACAAGCACACGTGATTTTAATCAATGTAAATATCACCCACGGAAGAGGCGTGCTGGCATGGTTTCCGGCCCACAGGTGGGGGTTCGAATCTCCACCTGGCCAGAAGCTGTTACCATAAAATGAATTCCAAGTGGATATATATTCCCAAAAAAGAATTCGTTATTAAATGCCTTCCGTGGGTGATATTTATATCTATTTATATCTTTACACAAATGAATGTGCTTATCTATCTTTAACTTTATTAGCATTTTTCTTGTCCTATTATCTTCTTAGACTGTTGATTCTAGTTTCTTGCACTTCATTGCTACTCGCACCAGACCCCTTGGCACTACTGTATCATCTGAAAAAATCTTCATTTTTTATATATCTATTTGTATTTTTATAGAAATGGATTAGT
>NC_090739.1:6944652-6959652 GCF_036898095.1 Palaemon carinicauda
GGGGCAGACCGCTACCGTCGCGTGAGTATCGAAGCGTGACATACAGACTGATTACCGTTCATTACAGTTACATGGTTTGTAATTACTCGCTGTAGACTGTAGAGGACCCGACGAGTAGTGGTTATGATCATACGAAAGGAACGAAGACTATCTGCTGATCTGTCACGGTGGGAGGGAGGGGGGTGGGCACAATTTGGCATCATACTATCATCTATATTTAATTTTGTGTCACCTTTAAGGTCCTCTGAAATGTTTGTTGTGTCGGACGGATTTGTGTTGCTATCGAGAGGAGCTGAGTTGTTTGTTTTGTTGTTTGTTGTTTTTAAGTTCAGATATTTTGAGCTGTATCTTCGACTCTTCTTTAAACAATGTTTTATGAAGGCTTTTATAAATATGTGATTTTTTTTTAGTTGTTAAACTGTTTTATTTATTACATGTTTTGAAAGGTTTTGGAGTCTCTCTCTCTCTCTCTCTCTCTCTCTCTCTCTCCTTGAAGCTCAAATTATCAAACGAAACGTGAAGAACTACTTACTTGCCTTGAAAGGTTTTCGAGTCTCTCTCTCTCTCTCTCTCTCTCTCTCTCTATCATCGAAGCTCAAATGATCAAACTTGAAGAACTCTTACAATCATATATTTTTTGAGTTGTTAAATAGTTTCCTTTGGAGTCTCTCTCTCTCTCTCTCTCTCTCTCTCTCTCTCTCTTGAAGCTCAAATGATCCATCTTGAAGAACTCTTACAGTCATATATAAAACATTTAATGAGTTGTTAAATCGTTTCCTCCAAGACTTGCCTTAAAAGGTTTTGGAGTCTCTCTCTCTCTCTCTCTCTCTCTCTCTCTCTTTCTTTCTCTCTCTCTCTCTCTCTCTCTCTCTCTCTCTCTCTCAAATTAGCTAACTCTTACAATCATATCTTAATCACTTTGGCTTTACAAGTAGCTTAGCTCTCTTGCAACATTATGAGGTATTTTTACATCATAGGCAAGACAAAACGTTAATACTGAAAGAATTCGTATTTAATTTCTAAATACATTTCAAGGTATGCACGCATGCGTATCTGTTACGCAAGCACGCTTGCGCGTGCGTATAGTCAACATTAGAAACCATTCGTAGCAAAATTCATTTTACGAGAATAGAATACTGCAAATCAAGTTTAAACCAAGCTGAGAAGTATCGGGCCTAACATCAAATAAGAATAAATCAAATAGGGATATTTATAGGACCTAAAATGAAATAAGTCAAATAAGAATATTTCTAACACCTGGCAATATTCTATTTAGGTAAAACCTCGTAGATTTCACGTGTAGTCCAATAACCTCGCCCAATGACGTCTGGATTAGGCTAATTTCATTATTCATGAAAAGCGGATAGAAGTATGAATGCTGTAGGTAATGTAAGTTTAGATATTTAATAATGGTTACACACTGGTATTACTGTGTGTAATCCCTCTCTACAGGCATGCAACATACATATAGAACACGCTGGTAATACCATGTACAGTATATTGAATATATATCATCATCATCATCATCTACGCCTATTGACGCAAAGGGCTTCGGTTACATTTCGCTATTCGTTTCTATCTTTAAGCTTTTAAATCAATACTTCTACATTCATTGTCTTCCACTTCCAGCTTCATAGTCTTCAGCCATATAGGCATGGGTCTTCCAACTCTTCCAGAGCCTGTGGAACCCAGTTGAAAGTTTGGTATATATATATATATATATATACATATACATATATATATACATATATATATATTTATATATATATATGTATATTTATATATATATTTATATATATATATATATATATGTACATATATATATATATATATGTACATATATATATATATATATATGTGTGTGTGTGTGTGTGTGTGTATACATATTAGATTCATGTATATGTTTATAAATTTAGTTTGAAGTTCAATGCCTGAGTTCGTACGGCATGATTTGTTAGCAGCTGTGAAAGAGCCAACAAGTGCAGCTATAATTCAGAGCCTCAGAACAGGTGTAGTGTATGGAGAATCATTGGGCCGATTTGGTCTCTGTAAACGGAAGTATTGGTTTGACTTCAGCTCTCTCTCTCTCTCTCTCTCTCTCTCTCTTTCTCTCTCGCAAAAGAATGTCGACTTCTGAACGTACTGCAACTTTGCTCTTATTATTATTATTATTATTATTATTATTATTATTATTATTATTATCATCAAAATAGTATTGGTTTGACTTCAGCTCTCTCTCTCTCTCTCTCTCTCTCTCTCTCTCTCTCTTGAGCAAAAGAATGTCGACTTCTGACTTCTGAGCTTTGCTCTTATTATTATTATTATTATTATTATTATTATTATCATCATCAAAATAGTAATAACATCAAAATATTTGCTGCAAGTTTGAACTTTTGAAGTAACGTTTAATTTTTATAGCATATTTTTTAATGTATCTAACATGCTTGATAAGCCTACAAATTACGTTGCACTGTTAAAAAACCGTATTATTAATCGGAAATTCTCCGTACAAATATACTGTTCCTAGTCGTATTTCAGTAAAATACAGGCAACTGTAATTTTGACCCTATAATATCTCTTTACGGGTTGGTGACCGTAATATTACTCCTTTACGTCAATATATCCGTTTTTTAAATGGTAAATATTTGGCAACATTTATTCCAGGATTTTTCTTGGTTTTTATACCGTAAAGTTTTAACAGTGTATATGGATAATCAAGACTACACTTAAAAACCCGTAATTCTAATCGGAAATTCTCCGTAAAAATATACTGTTCTCAGCCGTATTTCAGTAAAATAAAGGTGACCGTTATTTTTACCGTACTTTGTTATTATCTTTTACGGGTTTGTGACCATAATATCACTCGTTTACATCAATATATCCGTAAATATAACGGTAAATGTATGGCAACATTTATTTCAGGAATTTTCCATTTTTATTTTACGGTAAATTTTTAGCAGTGAAGTGTAATGTGAAAGTAAGCCTTCAAGATTTGTGAGTATTTCAAATGTGTTGATGCCATACGTTAAGTTTTTCATTGTATTTTTCTATATAAAGGAAATGCCAAGAATTATGAGTGAAGATAGGATCGTATTCGAGAACTTTTGGCCCAATATATCCCCAGACCGTTTTCTATTCGATCAGTTTATTGGGAAAAACACAAAGGTCATGCATATTGTAACGGGCCGAGAGAAGGTTGTGAACTCAAAGGCAGTGTGAAAGCAACTGAGTTCATTTATTATAGAACGCTCTCCTTTATATACTAAATCTCAAGGCAACAGGAAATTACATGTTCGAGAAACAGACAATGTTACATAGGAGAAACGCAGACATGTTTATTCTGGTTCTTTTTAGTGCGAGGGAAGAGCGAAGATACAAGCATAATATATACAAAATGAATTATGTACGATCGTGTGACACACGGTTGGTACAATATGCAGAATATAATTGAAATTTTCATGTGATCAGATTTAGTCAATTCGAAGTCGTGGAGGATAATCTGTCTTATGATTATATCCTCGTTGTGAAAGTCCAAGACAACCAAATTTCAGTTTAAAGGTCACTCATGAATGGCAGAGGCAAGGGACAGTGACATAGCCCTATCGAGCAGGACAATGCTCTAGAGACAGCATATATACGTATGGTAAGCGCTTAAGCCCCCTCTCCATCCAACCTAGGACCAAGAAGGGCCAGGCAATGGCTGCTGATGACTCGGCAGATAGACCTTTAGGCTCCCCCAAACACCTCCCTATCCTTTACTCACAAGGATTGCTAGGTTGCAGCGACCAAAGAAACTAACGAGTTTGTTGTGAGACTAGAACCCCAGACTTATGTTCACTAGTCAGGGACGTTACCAAATCGGCCACCATAACCCTGCTTTCAGGTTCCTCTTGATGTCCATTTTATAATTGGAAAAATGAATGGTTATTTATTATGCATTTGCATACAAATGTTTACTCTTAAGCTATGGGTAGATGTATAGGAAATTTTGAGAGAGATTAGTTCACCAAACTTTCAACTGGGGTCCACAAGGCACTAGAAGAGTTGGAAGACCAAGGCCTACATGGCTGAAGACTATGAAGCGGGAAGTAGGAGATGATGCATGTAGAAGTATTGATTTTGATTTAAAAGCTCAAGATAGGGACGACTGGCGAAATCTAACTGAGGCGCCTTGCGTCAATAGGCGTAGGAGGAAATGATGATGATAACCATTTGTGTGTTTGTTCAGAGGAAGAGATAAAAACTTTATCTCTCTTATGAGTGGCAGAGGCAAGGGACAGCACAGTGTCCTTAGAGGCCAACCATATATTATATGAATCAGCGCCCAACCCCCATCTTCACCCCAAGCAGGGTTGCCAGGTTTCCCAAATGAGAAAAGGCCAACGTCTGATCAACTGCAGCTTTAAAAGGCTAACCTAATAGTAGAAAAAGGCCGAAAATATAGTATATAAGGCTTACCAATTTAAAAAAAAAAGGCCAAATTTAGGTTTCTAGCATAAAAAGGGCCAAATTTAGGTTTCCTAATAGTAGAAAAAGGCCGAAAATATAGTATTTAAGGCTTACCAATTTAAAAAAAAGGCCAAATTTAGGTTTCTAGCATTAAAAGGGCCAAATTTAGGTTTCCTAATAGTAGAAAAAGGCCGAAAATATAGTATTTAAGGCTTACCAATTTAAAAAAAAGGCCAAATTTAGGTTTCTAGCATAAAAAGGGCCAAATTTAGGTTTCCTAATAGTAGAAAAAGGCCGAAAATATAGTATTTAAGGCTTACCAATTTAAAAAAAAAGGCCAAATTTAGGTTTCTATCATAAAAAAGGCCAAATTTAGGTTTCTAGCACAAAAAGGCCAAATTGGGAGTTGGAGGTATTTTTGGCCCGAAAAAGGCCAACCTGGCAACACTGACCCCAAGCTCATTCTCAGAAAATAGGGCAATCTGCAGATGACTCAGCAGGTAAAGACCCCCATATCACTTATCTCTAGCTCATAGGGACGGTGAGGTTTTGACGGCCACTGGAACCTTTTCGAGCTGTAAGCAGGATTCGAACTTTTAACTTTTCCTTGCTGCAAGTAGGGCTTGAACTTTTTAACTTTCTCTTGATGCAAGTAGGGCTCGAACTTTTTAACTTTTTCTTGTTGCAAGTAGGGCTCGAACTCGAACTTTTTTCGGGCTGCAAGCAGGGCTCGAACTTGAACTTCTTCGGGATGTAAGTAGGGTTCGAACTTGAACTTTTTCTTGCTGTAAGTAGGGCTCGAACTTGAACTTTTTCGGGATGTAAGTAGGGTTCGAACTTGAACTTTTTCGGGCTGCAAGCAGGGCTAGAACTTGAAACATTTTCGAGCTACAAGTAGTGTTCGAACCTAAACTTTTTCGAGCGGCAAGCAGGGCTTTAACTTGAACTTTTCGAGCTGCAAGCAGGGCTCGAACTTGAGCTTTTCGAGCTGCAAGCGGTCTCGAAATACACTACCGGTGACATTGTGCATAGTGAGGTAGTTAGTTCATTTTTCCCTGCAGTACCCAATAGAGAGAAGATTTCACATTTGAGATCTGTTTTATGACAAAAATGGGTCTCTTTTTTTTTTTTTTTTTTTTTTTTTTTGGGGGGGGGGGCTTTTGAATTTCCTTATTTTAATGATAATAACGTGGAGATGGGGTGTTAACTTTACTACTAATCATTTATCTCATGATCAACATGTTACTGGGCGAATAACATTAAAGTTATTAAAATTAATGTTGTAAGAGGCCTCAGTAAAATAACATATTCTTCGGAATGGGATACAGTAACATGGTTAAACGGTTTGTGTATGGCCTTGATCAGCAAAGCTGTACTAGTCAGGGTCACCCATACTAGGTTGGTTTGCTTTGATCGATCAGAGAAAAATCTCCCACCAGCGTGCTGATGAAAACTAGCCAAACCCCAGACATGAATTAAGGTCATGTCTGAGGCCTTTGTCCTGCAGTGGATTAGAAACGGTTGCATTTGTTGTTGTTGTTGTTGTTGTTGTATCTGCATTATTTTATGAAATGAATGATCCATTGCCTTCAATCTGTAAATAGTTATGCCCCCATTTTTGCACTTCAAAGGCCGGATTCAACAAAAAGCAGTTGTGACACATACACACAAACTTAAAAAGAATTAAGGTTTGTTACTTGCATATGCAAGTCAGCAAGTGAATGAAAAGGGTCTCTATTAATAATGACTTGCATTTTTGTATATGCATCTCTTATCCAGCTGCGATAGCAAGGCTGAATACTTTACAAATGTCGACGAATTGGGGAAAGTAAAAATTTAAAACAATTTGATTCATGCATAAGTATATAATGTTTACACTTATCAAGCAAAACTGTTTCTTCCTTCTATTTTCCATAATCGAGCTAACCGTCCCTAGTGAAACGCTGTCTTAGATAATTTGTGGTTGTCCATTTTTTTTTTTTTTTTTTTTTTTTTTACTTCCGCCACTCGTGGTCCAAATATGGGGTTGAGTGAGACCCCACATAAACGAAGATACAAATCTCGATCCGGGTTTTAGAGCTCAGTAAAGAGAGAGGGTAATTATTATGTCGTTTGTGTGAATGATGCCGAAGTCGTTTCAAAAATACCTTTATTTGAACTTTCCTCTTGGCCTAGTTTAGCTTTAAATAGGGGTCTGTTTTCTTGCAGCCTATTGCTACTAGCACCAGACCCCTTTATCTTTATCTTTATTGATATATCTATTTATATGAACATATATCACAAGCACACGTGATTTTAATCAATGTAAATATCACCCACGGAAGAGGCGTGCTGGCATGGTTTCCGGCCCACAGGTGGGGGTTCGAATCTCCACCCGGCCAGAAGCTGTTACCATAAAATGAATTCCAAGTGGATATATATTCCCAAGATAGAATTCGGTATTAAATGCCTTCCGTGGGTGATATTTATATCTATTTATATCTTTACACAAATGAATGTGCTTATCTATCTTTAACTTTATTAGCATTTTTCTTGTGTCCTATTATCTTCTTAGACTGTTGATTCTATTTTCTTGCACCACATTGCTACTCGCACCAGACCCCTAGGCACTACTGTATCGTCTCAAAAATATCTTCATCTTTATTGATATATCTATTTATATTTTTACAGAAATGGATAAGTTTATTTATCTCTAACTTTATTGGCATTTTTCTCGTGTCCCAGCTTCTTACCATTAATTCTATTTTCTTGCATCTCATTGCTACTCGCATCAGACTCCATCTATTTATATTTTTACACAAATGAATAAGTTAATCTATGTTTACCTTTGTTGATATTTTTCTCATGTCCCAGCTTCTTAAATCATTAATTCTATTTTCTTGCATTCCATTGCTACTCGCACCAGACCCCTTGGCAGAACTATATTGTCTCAAAAATATCTTTATCTTTATTGATATATCTTTTTATATCGTTACACAAATAAATGTGCTTATCTATAACTTTATTGGCATTTTTCTCGTGTCCCAGTTTCTAACCATTAATTCTATTTTCTTTGCATTCCATTGTTACTCGCACCAGACCCCTTAGCACTACTGTCTCGTCTCAAAAATATCTTTATCTTTATTACCTTCGCCAATGCAGCTGGAAGGTTGTTGTTTTACCCCTTGTTCGTGTGTTTATTTGTGAGCAGCTTCCTGGCCACAATTTTAATAGTAGAGTAATGAAACTTCCAGGGTTTAAATTTTATGTAAAAAACTGGAAATGATTAGATTTTGGTAGGTCAAGGTCAAAGGTCGAGGTGATGGTCAAGCAAAATGTCCAATTCACGTAATCAGCCATAAGTTTGAACATCGCTGTCACAGAGACTTAAAACTTGATTCATATTTGAGTGCATGAAAATCCACTTCAATTGCTACATGTTAAGGTCAAAGTTCAAAGTCAAGGTCGAGAAATAAGCAGCCGCGGCGGAGGTCTGCGCTCTACTGAGTGCCCCTTTATTTGATATATCTATTTATATCTTTACTCAAATTAATGTGCTTATCTATCTTTAACCTTATTAGCATTTTTCTCGTGTCCCAGCTTCTTACCATTAATTCTATTTTCTTACATAACATTGCTACTTGCACCAGACCCCTTAGTATCTCGTTCCAGTCATCAAGTGGATCTTCAAAGCGTTGCAAATTATACTTCACGCATAGGAGACTCCTAGATCCTTCGTAGGGGAGCCATTCCTTTCCTTCCTCTCTTTGGTTTTTCCTCTCGGTTATGGTTAGATACGGTTATTTAACTGCAATTTAAGCTTTTCTTGATTATGGTCCAAGATTTTTTTATTGTTATTATTATTATTATTATTATTATTATTATTATTATTATTATTATTATTATTGTTATTTTTTTATAATAATAATAATAATAATAATTATTATTATTATTTTTTATTATTATTATTATTATTATAATAATAATAATAATAATAATAATAATTATTATTATTATTATTATTATCATTATTACATCTCTCATTGAAGGGGATAGGGATGGTGGCCCCCTCTTTTATCAAAAGAGGAAATTTTGTTTTTGTTTGTGCATGACTTTTTCCTATTTTGTTCATTCTAGTGTCTGGATACTAACGTTATCTGAGAGAGAGAGAGAGAGAGAGAGAGAGAGAGAGAGAGCATTTAGAATATCGTCGAACATAATGTTCCTTTTCATACCAGTGTTGAGAGAGAGAGAGAGAGAGAGCATTTCGAATATCGTCGAACTTAATGTTCCTTTTCATTCCAGTGTTGAGAGAGAGAGAGAGAGAGAGAGAGAGAGAGAGCGCATTTCGAATACCGTCGATCATAATGTTTCTTTTCATTCCAGTGTTGAGAGAGAGAGAGAGAGAGAGAGCAGAGAGAGCGCATTTCGAATATCGTCGAACATAATGTTCCTTTTCATTCCAGTGTTGAGAGAGAGAGAGAGAGAGAGAGAGAGAGCATTTCGAATATCTTTGAACATAATGTTCTTTTTTATTCCAGTGTTGAGAGAGAGAGAGAGAGAGAGAGAGAGAGAGAGCATTTCGAATACCGTCGACCATAACGTTCCTCTTAATACCAGTGTTTTCCATCTTCTTACCCGAGTCATTTCCTACTGCATTTCGATGCTCATCTCCGCTACATCGTCAGGAGATGTCCAGGGGCATCATCTCCATTTCGGATAAGAGTGCGTGTAATGGCACCGTCGTAATTGGTCCATTTATCCGAGGGACGATGAGGGTTCGTACTTACGGTACGTTGTTATAGTAACATCGCTTAAACGAGAGCCATTTGGATTTCGATAAACGATATTTACAATTTCCGTCTTCTCTGAAGCAAGTTGGTTACATGAAATTCTCCAAAAATCGTATTGAGAATTTTTTTTTTTCTGAAGAGAAAGTTTTTAGATTAATATCAGTGATGTGTGTGTGGCAATGTGCACAATATATATATATATATATATATATGGATTAATATCAACACAACATCGTGTTCAAATAGAAATAAATTTCTACCTCATACCTGGGATCGAACGCTAGCCCCATATATATATATATTCATATACATATATATATATATATATATATACATATACATACATATATATATATATATATATGTGTGTGTGTGTGTGTGTGTATAGCCTATATGCATATTATACATATATATGATAAATTTTGCACAATTAGACGTGTTTTTCATATTCAAATAAACCATATATTGTACCCCCTTAAATACCTGGATTCTCTCTTAGGTCTCTGATCCCGACGTGTAGAGAGAATCCACATATTAAGGGGTATAGTATAAGGCCTACTTGAATATAAATGTTTGTGTGTGTGTTTATGTATCAAAACCTACCTAATTACAAAACCTAAACACAGCAATACTTTTCTTTCTACACATGTTAATACCCGTATGCAAGCGATGCACTGAAAAAAAATTCGTTTAAAATCCAAGCAGAGGAGTCGATTCCCCCTCATCCCCCACACATCACTTAAAAAGGGGGGGGGAATCTGGATTCCTATAAAGTTCCCCTCATTCGTAACAGGTTAAAACCGGAGGAGGAAAACTAAAGGGAAGAATAAAACAGTCGTAAATTCCAGGCCGTTCATAAATTCCCGGTGGCACGGGCTACGTGAGACCCGGGATTATAAATCGCTTAAGTTTGCCTCATTTCACGTTTCTTGGATCTTCAAAAACCGCTCAGCTTCCGCGGAAATCTCGGGGAAGCTATTAGAGGTTGCTCCGGAGAGTAAAAAAAAACAAAAACAAAAAAAAAACCGTGATGGCCTAAGGCTTGGGTATTCTTGCCATAACAACAACAGGAGGAGTGGGAAATGGTATGCACACAAACACGGCTGGGAGAGAGACCTCTGTTTTAATTTTCGTTCTGTGTGACGTATTTAATACCTAATACTTAATACTTAATTCCTAAAACCTAATACTTGATACCTAATACCTAATACTTGATACCTAATACCTAATACCTAATACCTAATACTTAATACCTAATACTTAAACTATTGAAATAGAACATCAAATAAAGCTTAAGAGTTCATTTAGACCTCTCTTTATTTTTTGTTCTATGTGACGTATTTAATACCTAATACTTAATACTTAATTCCTAATACCTAATACTTAATACCTAATACTTAATACTTAATAGCTAATGCATAATCTATTGAAATAGAACATCAAATAAAGCTTAGAGTTCATTTAGACCTCTCTTTATTTTTTGTTCTGTGTGAGGTATTTAATACCTGATACTTAATACCTAATACTTAATACTTAATACCTAATACTTAAACTATTGAAATCGAACATCAAATAAAGCTTAGAGTTCATTTAGACCTCTGTTTATTTTTTGTTCTGTGTGACGTATTTAATACCTAATACTTGATACCTAATACCTAATACTTAATACTTAATACTTAATACCTAATACTTAAACTATTGAAATAGAACATCAAATAAAGCTTAGAGTTCATTTAGACCTCTGTTTATTTTTTGTTCTGTGTGACGTATTTAATACCCAATACTTAATACCTAATACTTAAAGCTTAGAGTTCATTTAGACCTCCCTTTATTTTTTGTTGTGTGACGTATTTAATACCTAATACCTAATACTTAATACTTAATACTTAATACTTAATACTTAATACCTAATACCTAATACATAATACCTAATACTTAAACTATTGAAATAGAACATCAAATAAAGCTTAGAGTTCATTTAGACCTCTCTTTATTTTTTGTTCTGTGTGACGTATTTAATACTTAATACCTAATACTAATACTTAATACTTAATACTTAATACTTAATACCTAATACTTAATACCTAATACTTAAACTATTGAAATAGAACATCAAATAAAGCTTAGAGTTCATTTAGACCTCTCTTTATTTTTTGTTCTGTGTGACGTAATTAATACCTAATACCTAATATTTAATACTTAATACCTAATACTTAATAC
The DNA here is from genome assembly GCF_036898095.1 of Palaemon carinicauda. Lineage (NCBI taxonomy): Eukaryota > Metazoa > Arthropoda > Malacostraca > Decapoda > Palaemonidae > Palaemon > Palaemon carinicauda. The sequence goes on from NC_090739.1 coordinate 6,956,094, forward strand.
TTAATACCTAATACTTAATACCTAATACTTAATACCTAATACTTAATACCTAATACCTAATACTTACTACCTAATACTTAATACTTAATAACTAATACCTAATACTTAAACTATTGAAATAGAACATCAAATAAAGCTTAGAGTTCATTTAGACCTCTGTTTATTTTTTGTTCTGTGTGACGTATTTAATACTTAATACCTAATACCTAATACTTAATACTTAATACTTAATACTCAATACTTAAACTATTGAAACGGAACATCAAATAAAGCTTAGAGTTCATTTAGACCTCTGTTTATTTTTTGTTCTGTGTGACGTATTTAAGCTATTGAAATTGGAATATCAAATAAAGCTTAGAGTTCATTTTCATCTTCACACAAAAAGACAATGTCTACAGAGTTAATTTTCTTCTACACAATAAAGTAAACAAAGTCTCAAGAGGTCTATTTTCATCCTTACACAGTAAAACAAAGTCAAGAGAGTTCATTTTCATCCATTCATTTTCATCCATACACAGTAAGATAAAGTCTAGAGAGTATCTTTTCATCCGTATACAGTAAAACAAAGTCTAGTGTTTATTGTCATCCATACACAGTTAAAATAAAGTCTAGAGAGTATCTTTTCATCCGTATACAGTAAAACAAGGTCTGGAGTTGATTTTCATCCATACACAGTAAAATAAAGTCTAGAGATTTCATTTTCATCCATACACAGTAAAACAAAGTCTCGAGATTTCATTTTCATCCATACACAGTAAAACAAAGTCTCGAGATTTCATTTTCATCCATACACAGTAAAACAAAGTCTCGAGATTTCATTTTCATCCATACACAGTAAAACAAAGTCTCGAGATTTCATTTTCATCCATACACAGTAAAACAAAGTCTCGAGATTTCATTTTCATCCATACACAGTAAAACAAAGTCTCGAGATTTCATTTTCATCCATACACAGTAAAACAAAGTCTCGAGATTTCATTTTCATCCATACACAGTAAAACAAAGTCTAGAGAGTTGATTTTCATCCATACACAGTTAAATAAAGTCTAGAGAGTATCTTTTCATCCATACACAGTAAAACAAGGTCTGGAGTTAATTTTCATCCATACACAGTAAAATAAAGTCTAGAGATTTCATTTTCATCCATACACAGTAAAACAAAGTCTCGAGATTTTATTTTCATCCATACACAGTAAAACAAAGTCTCGAGATTTCATTTTCATCCATGCACAGTAAAACAAAGTTTACAGTTGATTTTCATCCATACACAGTAAAATGAAATCTAGAGATTTCTTTCATCTATACACAGTAAAACAAAGTCTAGAGAATTGATTTTCATCCCCACACAGTAGAAAAAAGTCTGGAAAGTTTATTTTCATCATCACACGCTATACAATTTTTACCAATATTATCAATAAATATGTAAAGCCAAAAAAAACAGAATCGTATGTTCTTATAAATTTCCGGTAATTAAAAAAAAGATAGATAAATGGATAATCTATAAATAAGAAGTTTAAAGATTAATGTGGATGTTTAGCTAAAGAAGAACTCTCTCTCTCTCTCTCTCTCTCTCTCTCTCTCTCTCTCTCTCTCTCTCTCTCTCTCTCTCTCCTTCGTTTAAATCCGTTTTATAAATTTCAGTTAATCAAAAAAATGATAAATAATTAAATTGATAATATATAAATAAGAAGTTTAAAGATTAATGTAGATGATTAGTTAAAGAACTCTCTCTCTCCTCTCTCGTCTCTCCTCTCTCTCTCATCTCTCTTCTCCTCTCTCTCTCTCTCTCTCTCTTTCTCTCTCCTTCGTTTAAATCCGTTTTATAAATATCAGTTAATTAAAAAAAGATAAATTGATAATATATAGATAAGTTCAAAGATTAATGTAGAGGATTAGTTAAAGAACTCTCTCTCTCTCTCTCTCTCTCTCTCTCTCTCTCTCTCTCTCTCTCTCTGTGCCTCCCCTTCGTTTAAATCCGTTTGAAATACCGCTCAGCAAAATGAGCTTTGACCTGTCCGTACAGCGTAGGGGTGGCGTAAAGCCTTTTCGAAATCTCGCATAGTGTGGCTTTATAGAGCATTTCGGTCATGAATAGGAGGGTGGGTGGGGTTACGTCTTTGTGAATAAAGCGTTACCCTCTGCTTGATCTCTTGCTTACAATGGAATATTTATAAGCATAAGCTTTATGTATATATATGTATGTATATATATATAATATATATATATATATATATATATATGTAATGTATATATGTATAGTTACAATAGATCTGTCGTATATAAACAATAAAAAGAATTATTTAGAGAGATTGTCGATGATATTGCGTTCTCTCTCTCTCTCTCTCTCTCTCTCTCTCTCTGTATATATTTGTATATATATATTTATATATACATATATATATACAGTATATAATATATATATATATATATATATATATATATATACATATATACATAAAAGGTTCTTTTGCATAAATTATTAGTTTATAGCAAAACTGGACATACATTCAGACTTAACCCATGGTTATGAATCTTCATTAGAGTAATATGTAGAATTATTGTTTAGAAAGAGCTAGTAGGTTCTTCCCTAAATCCACTTAAATTTAAATAAGCTGCATTTACTTTGGACTTATTTCACCAGTTTTTCTTTCACTGTTTGATGATGATAATGATGATGATGATTATTATTATTATTATTATTATTATTTTTATTATTTTTATTTATTATTATTATTATTATTATTATTATTATTTATTATTATTTTTATTATTATTATTATTATTATTATTATTACTTGCTAAACTACTCTCCTAGTTAGAAAAGAATGATGCTATAAGCCCAAGGGCCCCAACGTGGAAAATAGCCCAGTGAGGAAAGGAAATAAGGAAAAACTACAAGAGAAGTTTAAGAACAATAATAACATTGAAATACATCTTTCATACATAACTATAAAAACTTGAAAATATCAAGAGGATAAAAACTTCCAAATAACAAAAGGAAGGGAAACAAAATAGAATAGCGTGCCCGAGTTTATCCTCAACCAGGAATAGTTCTTTCACGAATCTATTTCATTGAAGTAACCGAGAAAACAGCCTATATTTACCAAGGGTAAACTTTGAGTGTAAGTTCAACATAAAGAGGGGTACTTTGTAGCAATAATGAGAGAGTCGTCAAGTATCATTATGGCTATAGGTGAAGTCAGTAAAGGTGTATATATATATATACCTAAGTGGTAATAGGCGCATCCTACGTTCATAAACATTTGTGTAATCGACTTGACGTTTTATGTCCATTCTAATATTCCAAACTCAGTGTTTACAGTACATAACATTTTCAGTTGGAACGGGTCCATGGTCTTGTAGTTTGAGGTCGATATTGCATTGCAACAACGTTTTAGTAAACATCTTTCAAATTAAGGCAATGTTTTTTAGTGTAGATCTTTTCTCTACTTTAGAGAAACGTTTTTTATCGGTAAAGCATTGTCTACCATTTGATAAACGTATCAACGTTTCAATAAAGTTCTTTCAAACTAAGGCAATGTTTTGGGTGTAGATCTTT
>NC_090739.1:6974652-6977152 GCF_036898095.1 Palaemon carinicauda
ATAATAATAATAATAATAATAATAATAATAATAATAATAGTGTACCCTAGCCGTCAAAAATGACGTCTAAATATTTTGACACAGATTCAACCCTTCCCACCGCCTCCCCCTTTCCTAACTACATAAGTTTTCCAAACACTTTTCAATGGAAAAATTTATTTCATAAATTTTTTTCTTAATATATCAAATCTCTTCAGACCTGTTTTAGCCAATCTATTGGAAGCGTCCCTGTCTATCAATCTGTTAGACTGGGGTTCGAGAGCAGTTCAAGCTCAATAGTTTCTTGTAGCGACTGCAACCTAGCCTTGTGAGCTAGGGACGGGTGGTTCGGGGGAGTTTATAGGTCTCCTACTGGGTCATTAGAAGCCATTTCCTGGCTCTCCCAGGTCCTAACTTGATGATGAAGTGGCTTGGGCGTTGATCAGATGTATATATGGTCAGTCTCTAGGACATTTTCACTGTCCCTTGCTTCTGCCATTCACGAGTATCTTTAAACCTTTAAAAATGTGAAGATGAATGGTGTCAAGAATTTTAGTTTAAAAAGAACAGGTAATTTTATAATATTACTAATGAATATAGCTCACAAAATATTTCTATGTTCATTTAAATATGAATATACTTCCAGGTACACATTTACTTATAAGGCTTAATACCACACAGTATTCTAGAAGGTTTATTCAATCTATGATCAGGTTTTGGAATGATCTTCCTAATCGGGGAGTTGAATCGGTTGACCTTCAAAAGTTCAAACTTTCAGCGAATGTTTTTATGCTGAACAGACTGACATAAGTCTTTTTATAGTTTATATATGAAATGTCTTTGTGTTGAACAGACTGACATAAGTCTTTTTATAGTTTATATATGAAATGTCTGTTTGTGTTGAACAGACTGACATAAGTCTATATATAGTTTATATGTGAAATATCTATCTTGAAGTTGGTACTGCTCTTGAAGGTTTTATTTAAATTGTTCATTACTTCTCATGTAGTTTGTTTATTTCCTTTCCTCACTGGGCTATTTTCTCTGTTGGAGCCCTTGGGCTTATAGCATCTTGCATTTCCAACTAGGGTGCAGGTTAGTTAGTAATAATAATGATAATAGTAATAATAATAATAATCGTAATAATATATCTATCTATCTATTTTTCCGGTCACGCTTCTCTCCCTGTCCCTTTGGTATGAGGGAGAGGGAGTAGTCATAACCTGGTGAGAATGAGGTGTTTGTGCGTGAGTATGCATATCTATCGAAATTTTTCGCTTCTTTTCAGACGGGTCGTGTACACTCCTTACTGATATATTTATTTATATATATATATATATATATATATATATATATATATGTATATATATATATATATATGTGTGTGTGTGTGTGTGGCTGAGTTGCCAAGTCAATAAAACCTCAGTTTCTTGTGCCTGGGTTCGATTCCCTGCAGACCAGAAGCTATTATCTTCAAGTTGATTCCTCCTTGGGTCTCTGATCCCGAGGAAGAGAGAATCCAGATATTAGGTGGTGTATGATATATGGCTTATACGAATGTGTGTGTGTATATATATGTATATATATATATATATATATATATATATATATATATATATGTATATATATATATACATATATATATCATAAAATATTTCAATATTCATTTAACTAGAATATACTTCCAAGTTGACAGTTACTTTAAAAAAATCTAAAATACGACGCATAACTCTAAAACTGTGCCGCATTGCAATGTCAGACCAGCTGGGCGCCCTTAAGCGTCAGCAGCATTCGCTTCGCCACGTAGCCAAGTTCCTGGCTGACAAATGTGCTATGGGAACGTTTACATATCCCCGGAACGTTTACATTTCCTCAGGTCTCTGGCGTCACCTTATATACAAGAGCGGTTTATGGTTGTCTTTTGTAAGACCTAATGGAATACTCTTCTGCTGGAATCTTTCGGACGCGGTGTGGCCTGCATATCAATGAGAGCAGGACGTTTTTTGTTTATTCTGAGATCAGGAGACGAACGCATGGGGTTCGGGAACCTGCCTTACTTTTTTTTTTTTTTTTTTTTTTTTTGCTTGCTGGTTGCTTGGGGTTTTACCCCACTTGTAGTTTCTTGTAGTTTCTTGTAGTTTATGATTTTATTTCCTTTTTTGAATGTCTTTTTCTCTCTTTTTAATGAATATTTGGCTCCCTTTCTTCGTTTTTTTTTTTTTTTTTTTTTCAAGCTTATGATTTGGTCTCATCTGTATTTTGCTTGTAGCTTGGGGTTTTACCTCACTCGTAGTTTCTTGGAGTTTATGATTTTATTTCCTTTGTAAAATGATTTTTTTCTCTTTTTAATGAATATTTAGGCCCCTTTCTCTCATCTGTATTTTGCTTGTTGCTTGGGGTTTTACCTCACTTGTAGTTTTTTGGAGTTTATGGTTTTTATTTCCTTTGTAAAATGATTTTTTTTTCTCTTTTTAATGAATTTTGAGGCCCTTTGCCTAAATAAGCGTAGGAGATGATGATG
>NC_090739.1:6987152-6997152 GCF_036898095.1 Palaemon carinicauda
ATAAACAAATGACATTAAGTTTTAAGTGTTATTTTGCACTTCATTATTGCTTAAATTTATCCTAATATCATTCTCTCTCTCTCTTCTCTCTCTCTCTCTCTCCTCTCTCGTTGAGTCGAAGAACTTGTGCCAAAAAGTTATCACTTATATTACAATTTATTATGAGGATACCATGCTCTCTCTCTCTCTCTCTCTCTCTCTCTCCTCTCTCTCTTTGATTAAATCGAAGAAGTTGTGCCAAAAGTTTATGGACTTAAACCCAATTATCACTTATATTACTGTATAATTAATTCTGATGATACCATGCTCTCTCTCTCTCTCTCTCTCTCTCTCTCTCTCTCTCGATTTGATTTAGTCGAAGAAGTTTTGCCAAAAGTTTATGGACTTAAACCCAATTATCACTTACATTACAATTTATCTTGATATCATGCTCTCTCTCTCTCTCTCTCTCTCTCTCTCTCTCTCTCTCTCTCATTTTTGTTTGGATTACAGTATGCCATTCTGAATGAAGTAAACAAACAATGAAATACCATTCAATGTTGCCAGGGTGCAGTGACTGTTGCTACGGCATCCGCATACATCTCCCATTGACACTGACTGAACTGAATGCATCCTTTTCCTCCCTCCTCTTATCTCTTGCTTGGTACGATTCGGTTTTCCGTTGTTTGAACGCGCACGTGCACGCACATACACAGACACACACACACACACGCACACACACACACACATATATTATATATATATATATATACATACACACACACTCACCAACAACAACAACAACAACAACCACAACACAGGCGTTTCTAGTCCACTGCAAGACGAAGCGGATTGGTGAAGGTGGGAGACTTTTGTCAGATCGTTCAAAGCTGACGAACCTCGTATGAGTGGTCCTGATTAGTACAGCTTTGCTGATTGATATGTATATATATATATACAGTATATATATACAGTATATATATATATATATATATATATCTATATATAAACTAATGATGATGTCTAGCACTTAGGAAGTGAAACTCCATATTTCTGAGAGAGAGAGAGAGAGAGAGAGAGAGAGAGAGAGAGATTTATAATGAAAAAATGTTTTTAATGAAGTACGTATATCGGGATTGCCTTTAAAATTGTTTTTGCTCATAGTTTAATTGATACAATTTCTCCTGTGAATAGGAATCCTCCCTACTGAGCCTCTTTTTTGCAATGTTAGGAAGATTATTACTATCCAAGCTACAACCCTAGTTGGAAAAAGCAAGATGCTATAAGCCCAGGGGCTCAAACAGGGAAAAATAGCCCTGTGAGGAAAGGAAATAAGGAAATAAATAAATGAAGAAAACAAATTAAGAAATAAATCATTCTAAAATAAGTAACAACGTCAAAACAGACATGTCATATATAAACTATTAACAACATCAAAAACAAAAACAGAAGACTATTGTCATTTTTTCCATAATCGATACGTTTGGCCCATGTAATCTTATTACATAATATGTACTTATTACATCACCCAACGAAGTTGGAAGGAGGATATGTTTTACCCCCTGTTTGTGTGTTAGTGTGTGTGTGTTTGTGAATAGGTTCCTGGCTACAATTTTAATCGTAGAGTAATGAAACTCACAGGGATTAACTGTTAAGTAAAAAGCTGGAAATTATTAAAATTTTGGAAGGTCAAGGTCACGGTTAAGTAAAATGTTAAATTATTATTATTATTATTATTATTATTATTATTATTATTATTATTATTATTATTAATTGTTAAGCTACAACCCTAGTTGGAAAAGCAGGATGATATAAGTCCACGGGCCCCAACAGGGAAAATACCCCAGTGAGGAAAGGAAACAAGGGAAAATAAAATATTTCTAAAGCAGTAACATTACAATAAATATTTCCTTAATAGACTATAAATACTTAAACAAAACAAGAGGAAGAGAAATAGATAGAAGAGTGTGTCCGAGTGTACCCTCAAGCAAGAGAACTCTAACCCAAGACAGTGGAAGACCATGGTACAGAGGCTATGGCACTACCCAAACTTGGTTCATATTTGATTGGATAAAAATCCACGCGATTAATTACATGTTAAGGTCAAAGGTCAGGATTAAGGTCAAGGTCGAGTAAAAGGTCGAGAAATAAGCTGCCATGGCGGAGGTCTGCACTCTACTGAGTGCCCCTTTAGTTACGTATGTACTCTATATGGTAGGACACTTGGTCATTTGGTCAGAAACTGATTCGTTTGTTGCTCATCCATTGATAACCGGTGGTTTTATTGTTCATCCAGTCAGTAATCAGTTCGATTTTTGCTCATCCAGTCAGTAACCAGTTCGTTTATTGCTCATCCAGTCAGTGTCTAGTTCGTTTATTGCTCATTCAGTTGCTAACCACTTCATTTATTGCTTATCCAGTCTGTAGCCAGTCCGTATATTGCTTATCCACTCAGTAACCAGTTCGTTTATTGCTCATCCACTCAGTATCCAGTTTGTTTATTGTTCATCCAGTTAATGACCAGTTGTTTTATTGCTCTTCCAATTAATGATCAGTTGTTTTATTGCTCATCCACTCGCTAACTAGTATGTTTGTTGCTCATCCACTCAGTAACCAGTTTGTTTATTGCTCATCCACTCAGTAACCAGTTTGTTTATTGCTCATCCACTCAGTAACCAGTTTGTTTGTTGCTCATCCACTCGTAACCAGTTCGTTTATTGCTGCTTCCATTTAAGGCCCAGTTCCTCTATTGCTCATCCACTCTGTAACTAGTTTGTTTATTGTTCATCCAGTCCAGTTAGGTAACAAGTTCATTTGTGGATCATCCAGTTAGTAACCAGTTCTTTTATGGATATCCAGTCAGTAACTAATTCGTTTGTTGCTCACCCAGTCAGGAACCACTTCATTTATTGGCCATCCAGTCAGCAACCAGTTTGTATATTGCACATCCAGTCAGTGACCAGGTCGTATATTGCTCATGTATCCAGTAACTAGTTTGTCGATTGCTCATCCAGTCAGTAACTCTCTACGTCAATGACCTTCGATGTCAGGATGCCAGAGAATTTTAAATCAATCAATCAATCAGTCAATTATTAATTTATTTTCAAAATTGAATTATGGCAAGAAGAAAATTATTAGCATCTAATGAAATAGAATGTTATTAGACTTCGCCGATGCCTTCAGATTCTGAAATGAATTACAGTCACGATTAATATTTCCTTTGATGCATTTGATCCATGGTCAAGGAAGATATGATCTAGTGTATATTCATGCGTGAATTTCTCGATATGTTTATGCCATCTGTAAGGAAATGTAATGAGTTTTTGTGGTTATGTATTTGTTTTATGTTGTTTGTTCAGTAGTCTTTTAAGTGTTTGTATTTGTTCGATTTTATGTTTGTTTGTTAACTCCTTTCTGAGTGGGGATACCTTTACGTGGTTAAAGGGTTTGTGTATAGCCCTGATCAGCAAAGGTGTACTAGTCAGGCCCACCCATACGAAGTTGGTTTGCTGTGAGCGATCAGACTAAAGACTCACACCAACACCAATCAGCAGTGGCCAGCGTAGTGATGAAAAGTGGCCAAACCCCAGACATGGCTAAGGACATGCCTGAGGCCTTTGTCCTGCAGTAGACTAGAAATGGCTGCATTTCTTATTGTTTGCTTCAGCTACTTAAGTAATTCTCCTCTTGCATTTATATACATCAAATACTTGTGTATGTACAGTTGGCTTCATAAATTCCGGTACACTTCAGGGGAAGCTAAGGAGACATCTGACAGCAAATAATATTTTGCTTAAAAGCACTTGTTTATATTAATAAAAATGCTATTGATCACGTGTTTACAAGCTCAGAAACTATGTTTTAGAGGCAGCATTGCCAATGGTTTCTCTTTTGCTAAACATAGCGTTTCTTGTTACGATATACAGCAGTCAGACATCTCCTTTGCTTCCAGTGAAGTGTACCCGAATTGATGAAGCCAACTGTACAAAGCCAACAATTCTCTTGAGTATTGCGAGCGTCTGGTGTATAATTTTACATTTTAAAACATTGACGGATTCTAGTTACTAAACAAGCAAAAAGAAAATTCTACATTTTAAAAACATTGTCGGATTCTAGATAAAAAAAAAAAAGAAAAAAAAGAATTCTGGTCTTGGGCCACTTCGCTATCTTGTTCGTACATCATTGTGATTTGTGTTATCTTGTTTTCCTTTTGCTCGGTAGTCGAGTATTCATTTGCATCTCCTCACACATTGTTGGAAATTGTTCAAGCGTTGCATGAACGAAGAAATTAAGTTTTTTCTTGCTTTCAATTGCTTAGAAATTATATGATAACTTGAGCTCGAAACGCACGAAGGAAAATATTAACTTTTTTCCCTTGCTTTCAATTGCTTTGAAATTATATGACAACTTGAGCTTGAAACGCATGAAGGAAAATATTAACTTTTTCCCTCGCTTTCAATTGCTTGGAAATTATATAAAAACTTGAGCTCGAAACGCATGAAGGAGAATATTAACTTTTTTCTTCCTTTCAATTGCTTTGAAATTATATAACAACTCGAGCTCGAAACGCATGAACGAAGATATTAACTTTTTTCTTGCTTTCAATTGCTTTGAAATTATATGACAACTCGAGCTCGAAACGCATGAAGGAAAATATTAACTTTTTCCCTTAGTTCTAATTGCTTTGAAATTATATGACAACTTGAGCTCGAAACCCATGAACGAAAATATTAAATTTTTCCCTTGCTTTCAATTGCTTTGAAATCATATAACAACTCGAGCTCGAAACGCATGAACAAAGATATTAACTTTTTTCTCGCTTTCAATTGCCTTTAAATGATATAACAACTTGAGCTGGCGATGCAAAATCGGTTTGTATTTTACACGCTTGATGGCGCTGCAGCGGCAGTCTAAAAGAATGTTGCTTATCTTTGAAAAAAGAGAGAGAGAAAAAAACTGGGAAATCCAAAGGGCTCGTGCTGTACTGCGTAGCATTTAGTTTGGTTTCTGACATAAGTCTTTTTATAGTTTATATATAACATATTTGTTTTCGATGTTGTTAATAGTTTATATATGACATATCTGTTTTGACGTTGTTTTCTTTTTTTAGAATGGTTTATTGTTAATTTGTTATCTTCATTTATTTATTTCCTTATTTCCTTTCCTCACTGGGCTATTTTTCCCTATTGGGGCCCTTGGGCTTATAGCATCTTGCTTTTCCAACTAGGGTTGTAGCTTGGATAATAATAATAATAATAATAATAATAATAATAATAATAATAAGTGCCTTTCAATCTTACTTGGCCACGTTTGACTTTTTTTTTCCGTGTGAAATATTGCGAGCCATTTGGGTACATTGTGTTATGGTAATTATGCCCAAGGTCTTGTCTTCAATCAATGTAGGAATCCCAGACTTCTCTTATGTATTCATTTTATGTCATGTATCCAAAATGAAGATATACTACATCTAACTGTTTAACTGTTATCATTTGCTATTCATTCTTTTTATAAATGACAGTATTTACAAATATGCCGCTCAGTCTTGAGGGAAACGCAAAAGAGTAACTCATTTTAATTGTAACTAGGGCCTTGTCTTTAATCAGTGTAGGGACCCCAGTCTTCTATTAATTCATATTAATTTTTGCCATATGTCAAAAAAATTAACATACTAGAACTAATTGTTCGAAAAATATTACTGTACTAACTGGTTCAAAAATATTAACGTACTAAAACTAATTGTTCGAAAGATATTACTGTACTAAAGCTAACTGGTTCAAAAATATTAACGTACTAAAACTAATTGTTCGAAAAATATTACTGTACTAAAGCTAATTGGTTAAAAAATATTAACGTACTAAAACTAATTGTTCGAAAAATATTACTGTACTAAAGCTAACTGGTTGAAAAATATTAACGTACTAAAACTAATTGTTCGAAAAATATTACTGTACTAAAGCTAATTGTTCGAAAAATATTACTGTACTAAAGCTAATTGGTTAAAAAATATTAACGTACTAAAACTAACTGTTCGAAAAATATTACCGTACTAAAGCTAACTGGTTAAAAAATATTAACGTACTAAAACTAAATGTTCGAAAAATATTACCGTACTAAAGCTAACTGGTTAAAAATATTAACGTACTAAAATTAACTTCGAAATATATTACCGTACTAAAGCTAACTGGTTAAAAATATTAACGTACTAAAACTAACTCTTCGAATAATATTACCGTACTAAAATTGACTGTTCGAAAAATATTACCGTACTAAAGCTAACCGGTTAGAAAATATTACGCACTAAAACTAACTGGTCGAAAAATATTCGCTTGCTAAAGGTAACTGGTTAAGAAATATTTACGTACTAAAGCTAACTCTTCGAAAAATATTACTTTACTAAAGCTAACTGGTTAAGAAATATTAACGTACTAAAACTAACTCGTCGAAAAATATTACCGTACTAAAGCTAACTGGTTCAAAAATATTACTGTACTAAAGCTAACTGGTTCAAAAATATTACCGTACTAAAGCTAACTGGTTAAAAAATATAAATAAAGCTAACTGGTTAAGAAATATTAACGTACTATAGCTAACAGTTTTCATTGGCTATTCATTCTTTTTACAAATATTTACAAATAAGCAACTCTGTCCTGTCATGGGAACGAAAGGAATAAGTAATTTTAACTGTTTATTGTGAAATCTACTCACTCAACACAAAAGATAAGAGGAGGTAATCAATCAATTTATAATCTTTGGTACGTGAATGAATCCATCGTTTTGTCTATTATTATTATTATTATTATTATTATTTATTATTATTATTATTATTATTATTATTATTATTATTATTATTATTATTATTATGTCTAGCTTTTTATCGATTATTAGGCCAATAGGTTTGGTTAAGGTTAGGTTAGGTTAGAAGAGGTATAGATTTGAATCTTGCCCTCGGTTAATGCAATCATATGTATTTCCTCACGGTTATGTTATTTCCGGATGATGAATTCGATATTACAAAACATTTGTGGCTCGGCATTTCAGTGTTTGTATATATATATATATATATATATGTATATATATAAATGTATTTATATATATATATACATATATATATATATATATATATACATATGTTTGTATGTATGTATGTATGTATGTATGTATACTTTATATGTATATACATTTATATAAGTATGAGACTCTGGTGCCTTAGTAATAATGCCTCTGATTTCGTCATTGTTTTAAATGCCCTTTTAATCGGTTTATTCATAGGAAATTTCAATTGGAGATATTTCGCTCACATCAACTGACAACATTGTTGCGGTTGAACTTCAAAAAGTTCAAACTTGCAGCAAATGCTTTTATGATGAACAGGCTGATATATGTCCTCTTTTTATGGTTATATAAAAAGATCTGTTTTAATTGTTACTGTTTTAAAATACAGTAGTTTATTTTAATTGTTCACTATTTCTCTTTGTAGTTTATTTCCTTATTTCCTTAACTCACTGAGAGCTATTTTTTGTCTTGTGGGAGCCCTTGGGCTTATAGCATCCTGCTTTTCCAATTAAGGTTGTAGCTTAGCCATACTCAGTTTTTTTAATGAGGTGCATTTGCACTGATTCGCAGCGGTGCCCCTTTAGCTGGGAAAAGTTTCCTGCTATCTGATTGGTTAGAATTATCTTGTCCAACCAATCAGCCACCAGGATGCTTTTCCGAGCTAAAAGGGCACCCCTGCGAGTTGGTGCAAATCTGCCTCACTAAAAAGAATTGACAATAGTAGTAAGAATGATAATAGTAATAATAGTCGATAGTATAAATTATTCTTGATGGATATTTGATAGTTGATAGTTATGCAGTTAGTAACAAGTTTAATAATTGATAAGAATTAATATGAGCATTGATATATACTATTAATATCAACCGTTAATAAGAATTGTAATGCCTTAAAAGGAGTGAAGCTTCAGGAAAATTCTAGATGAATGATATCAAGGTTAATAGCTTATTCGAAAGGTTGATTGCTTATCATAAAATTGTTACTAGATAGTAATGCTGATAGCTGATGATAAGCTCTTAACTGTTATGAGCGCTCATATGTGATAGCATAAGTTCAGAAGGAAAGTCTCGTTTAAAAGAATGAATGAACGGGAATATTGATTTCTCTCTCTTTCTCTCTCTCTCTCTCTCTCTCTCTCTCTCTCTCTCATATGTGATGACATAAGTTCAGAAGGAAAGTATCGTTTAAAAGAATGAATGGACGAGAATATTTATTTCTCTCTCTCTCTCTCTCTCTCTCTCTCTCTCTCTCTCTCTCTCGTGGAAGACAGAGACCACTCCGTCAACAAATGAGGGAAGTATGTGATAACATAAGTTCAGAAGGAAAGTATCGTTTAAAAGAATGAATGAAAGGGAATATTTATTTCTCTCTCTCTCTCTCTCTCTCTCTCTCTCTCTTCGTAGAAGACAGAGACCACTCGTCAACAAATGAGGGAAGTACGGACATGAGCAACCAGCACGTCCGTCCATTTAAGGTCTCTCTCTCTCTCTCTCTCTCTCTCTCTCTCTCTCTCTCATATATCCGGAATTGTAGGGTTATTTGTTTGCTTCCCTTGTAACTAACTGTGGGTACCAGGTTCTAAACTGCCCCCGTATCTATTTCTTGGGTATATGTTTTATTTCCGCCAACGAAGTTGTAAGGAGGCTATATTTTCGCCACTGTTTGTATGTCTGTTTGTGTGCGTGTGTTTTGTTTGTGAACTGCTTCCTGGATAAATTTTAATCGTAGAGTAATGAAATTTGCAGAGATTAACTGTTATGTAAAAAGCTGGAAATTATTAAATTTTGGAAGGTCAAGGTCATGGTCAAGCAAAATGTCCAATTTACGTAATCAGCCATAAGTTTGGACATCGTTGCCACAGAGACTTCAAACTTGGTTCGTGTTTGAATGTATGAAAATCCTCGCTAATTGATATATTTTAAGGTCACAGAGCAAGGTCAAGGTCGAGCAAAAGGTCGAAAAATAAGCTGCCGCGGCGAAGTTCTACTAAGTGCCCCTCTTGTTTTGTATATATATTTTTTTAAAAGGTTTGGAATTATTATAAGCATAAAGTTTCCTTGAAATATATATATATATATATATATATGTATATATATATATATATATATATATGTATATATATGTATGTATATATATGTATGTAATATATATATATTTATATATATATATATATTTATATGTATATATATATATATATATATATATTTATTTATTTATTTTCCCTTGAAAACCCCATAGCTGTGAGTTATACAGTATGATAATTATGTATTATTCAATTTATACTCTTAAGTATATGATATGGTATTGAAATATACAAGTTTGTTACACACGGTGCATAAGTTGTGCTATGTAACTTTAATTAGAAGTGAAGGATGTGTACATATTGCTGTACGTCTTTCTGTATATATCATTTAGTATGGTTTTTGTATCTTTTTCCAATGGCAATAATTTTTATGTTCTTATTAAAGAGACTTCGATCATATTATTTATTATTATTATTATTGTTATTATTATTATTATTATTATTATTATTACTATTATTATTGTTATTATTATTATTGTTGTTATTATTATTATTATTATTATTATTATTATTATTATTATTGTTATATTATTATTGTTATTATTATTCATTATTATTATTATTATTATTATTATTATTATTATTATTATTATTATCATTATCATGTTTCGTTGAATATAATGTCTACCTCAATCGTATTGATTTTATAATATATCTTCTCAGTGGTTATAATTATTTTTTTTCTCTAAAGTACTATGTCAGGATGCCAGAGACCTTCAAATCAATCAGTTCTCTGTAGTACTGCATTCCGCCGCCATTAACTTTGCAAAATTCACAGTTTAAAAGTACCATGTATTTTACCTACCCGATGATAAACGATGAATTTTGTCCAGTTACTGGTGGAATGCAGTACTACAGAGAAGAAACATATTAGAGCCACTGAGACT
>NC_090739.1:7002152-7004631 GCF_036898095.1 Palaemon carinicauda
TCACTAGTGTACGCGATCCGTCAAAACTGACGGCTCTCTCTCTCTCTCTCTCTCTCTCTCTCTCTCTCTCTCTATTAATATATATATATATATATATATATGTATATATACATACATATTCCAACGCAAATCCACCCCCCTCTTACCAGGGTATGACTACTTCCTGTCCCCCTAGCCGAGGGATGGGGAGAGCTGAGTTTGATCGGATATGTATATATATATATATATATATATGTATATATATATATATATATATATGTATATATATATACTGTATATAATATATATATATATATATATATGTATATAATATATATTTATATATAAAAATAATTAATATATATATTATGTATATGTATATAAATGTATATATATAAATTTATATAAATATAATATATTATATATATATATATATATATATGTTTGTATGTGTTGCCAGAAATTTACTCTTTATATACAGGAGAAATTATGATGAAGTTTACTTATGCTGTTAATATTATTACTAGTCTGTTGTCTCTTCTCGCCATTTCTTATTCCTTTCAATAATTTGTTATTGTTGTTGTTGTTGGTTAGTTTCCTCGAATAATTGCACTAATATGACTTTCTTCTGTTTTTTGCAGGTAAGATTTTGGAGGCTGAATTGCAACAGGGAGGAGGAGGAGGAGGAGGAGGAGGAGGAGGAGGAGGAGGAGGAGGAGGAGGAGGAGGAGGAGGAAGCATTGCATTCTCAGATTGCTGCCGTTACCATCACCACTCCCTGAAGGTCGTGTTACAAGGTAATGTGATTTCTCTCTCTCTCTCTCTCTCTCTCTCTCTCTCTCTCTCTCTCTTTCTCTCTCTCTCTCTCAAATCTGTCGATGCTTATTACAATGCAGGAATGAGTTCCTAATTATCTGATGTATATATGTATATTTATCTATATATAGATTTTGTGTATATGCTCTATATATATTTTTCTAATGTCGCGCGTGTGTACACATACACTCAAAGACAAATACACACACACACACACACACATATATATATATATATATATATATACATATATATGTATATATATAATATATATGATGTATATATATACATATATATGATGTATATATACATATATATACACACACACATATATATATATATATATATATATGTTTGTTATTTTAAGTCTTTTAATTTATTAATGACTCTGACTTCTATCAAGAGTCTACGGGTTCTAGAGTCCCAGGTGTGAGTGGAATGGTTAAGGTGCGTTATGTTGAAGACTTCTGATGAACTTGGCACTGAATTGAGGGTACAGGGTAGAGAAAGGCATGGGGCTCGCAACATCATCCTAAATATATATATATATATATATATATATATATAAACGTGGTGAAAGGGTTCATGTATTGCCACGATCAACAAAGCTGTACTGGTTAAGGGCCACACGTACTGGGTTGGTTTGCTGTAAGGCTTCCACCTTCACCAATCCGCAGTGACCAGCTTGGCGACGTAAATGGCCAAACCCCAGACATGACTAAGGAAATGTCTGAGTCCATTGTCCTGCAGTGGACTTGAAACGGCTGCATTTGTGATTGTTTTGTTGTTGATTATATATAGTATATATATACATACATATATATCTATATATATTATATATATACATATATATATATATATATATATATATTTATATGTATGTATATATATATACCTGTGTGTATATATATATATATATATATATGTATATATATATATATATATATAAATATGTATATATATATATATATATATATTCACTGTCATATCAATGAAACAATCTCCAATAGATATAATAGATTTAAGAAAAAAGCCCTTATAAGGATATCAGGAGTTAAATGGCAGGACAGGATTAGAAATGAAACTATAAGAGAGATTACTCGAGGGCCATATGTTGATAAAATCATGATGAGGGGTAAATGGAGATGGTTTGGGTATGCTCTACGCATTTCCCAAGAGAGATTAGTTCAACAGACTTTCTACTGGGCTTCACAAGGCACTAGAATAGTTGGAAGACCCAGGACTACATGGCTGAGGAATATGAAGCGCGAAGTAGGAGATGATGAATGGAGAAGTATTGAATTAAAAGCTCAATATAGAGACGACTGGGGAAATCTAACCGAGGCCCTTTGCGTCCATAGGCGTTGGAGGAAATGATGATATATATATATATATATATATGTATATATATACATATATATATGTATATCTATATATATATATATACATATAAATATATATATATATATATATATATATATATTCAAATAAGCCATATATATTTTTGATACATTAATGTCTGGATTCTCTTAACGACCTCGGGATCAGAGCCCCAGGCGAAATCACACAAAGACAAGAGCTTGGCTCCGGCCGGGAATCGAACCCTGGTCGGCAAGCTTGTACAGACAGTGACTAACCCACTTGGCTTCGAGCCAAGTGGGTTAGTCACTGTCTGTACAAGCTT
>NC_090739.1:7012631-7020131 GCF_036898095.1 Palaemon carinicauda
TATATATATATATATATATATATATATATATATATACACATACCGTATATATATATATATATATATATATATATATATATACACACACATACCGTATATATATATACACACACACACATACATACATGCTGTTTATATAACGGGACATTTAAATATGCATCTAGGTCATGCACGAGAGATAGAGGCAAGGAAAAAAGCTCCAGTCCAATCATAGGATATGTGCCCAAGCTCCTCGTCTCCCAACATAGGACCAGGGAGGGTCTGACATTAACTGCTGATGAATCATCAGGTAGACTACTCTCTCTCTCTCTCTCTCTCTCTCTCTCTCTCTCTCTCTCTCTCTCTCTCTCTCTCTCTCTCTCTCTCTCTCTCCCCAGGTCGCTGAGGTTGTAGGAGCTATTGAAAACCTTTTCGTGCTGCGAGCAGGGCATGAACTCTGGACCCACGAAATACGAGTCGAGATGTTACCCACTTGCTTACTACAAATCTGTTGATAGGATATCCGTCTTTTACTAGACTGCTTAATAAACGAGATATATTATATATTAATAGCTTATAAATGATAAGAGAACAAAGAACACTAGCAATTTTGACAGAAATTTCAAACTTCAAAGAAAATGTAAGATCGTAAAAAGAGGGGAGACTGAAATACAGACTTGAATTATATTCTTTATTTTAAACATGACATTGAATTAATTGATACAGGGGAAAACAAGTTAATTTTTTTTATCCATGGCTGTAATAAGTAATTCAATATCACACGTGTGTTTTTTTATTAAAAATGGCAGAGTGAAAAGTAGTTATATGCATCAGTGAAAACTAGTGACTTGGATGTTACAGGCTTTCTTTGAGCTCTTCTTGTCCTTTTGTGACTGATGAAATTTTGATTATAGTTAGCCGTTTTAGCAACCAAATGCTATCTTTAGAGTTTCCCGCAAGTACCACAAGTTCGTTGTTCAGCATTTCTGGTTCCTGTCACTCCTTAGGTAATATTTCTTTTGGGTAAATAAAGTTACCTGTTTCCTTTTAATGCCCAAATGATGTTTAGTTCACCTATAACTCATTTTTTTTTAATGAGACGCATTTGCACTGACTAGCAGAGGGGCCCCTTTAGCTCGGAAAAGTTTCCGACTGGCTGATTGGTTGGACAAAATCATTCTAACCAATCTAGCTATTAGTAGACCTTTCCGAGCTAAAAGGGTACCCATGCGAGTCGGTGCAAATGTGCCTCATTAAAACAAATTGAGTATAGTTCTTTGTTCAGTATTTCAGACTCCTGTCACTCCTTAGCTAATATTTCTTTTGGGCAAATAAAGATACCCAGTTCCTCTCAATGCCCAAAAGATGTAGGAGTTCGCCTATTCTCTCTCTCTCTCTCTCTCTCTCTCTCTCTCTCTCTCTCTCTCTCTCTCTCTCTCTCTCTGTCTTTTTTTCTCCAATGATATTTATTTGGACCAGGGGTGCCCTTTTAGCTCGGAAAAGTTTCTTACTAGCTGATTGGTTGGACAAAATCATTCTAACCAATCAGCCATTAGTAAACTTCTCTGAGCTAAAAGGGCACCCATGCGAGTCGGTGCAAATGTGCCTCATTAAAACAAATTGAGTATAGTTCTTTGTTCAGTATTTCAGACTCCTGTCACTCCTTAGGTAATATTTCTTTTAGGCAAATAGAGATACCCAGTTCCTCTCAATGCACAAATGATGTAGGAGTTCACCTATTCTCTCTCTCTCTATCTCTTTTTTTTTTTCTTCAATGAGACGTATTTGGACCAGGGGTGCCCTTTTAGCTCGAAAAAGTTTCTTACTAGCTGATTGGTTGGACAAAATCAGTCTAACCAATCAGTTAATAGGAAACTCTCCCGAGTTAAAAGGGTACCCATGCGAGTCGGTGCAAATGTGCCTCATTAAAACAAATTGAGTATAGTTCTTTGTTCAGTATTTCAGACTCCTGTCACTCCTTAGCTAATATTTCTTTTGGGCAAATAGAGATACCCAGTTCCTCTCAATGCCCAAATGATGTCTGGGTTCACCTAGATGACAGGGTCTCATTTGGCTGACAGATCATCATTTCACCGGGGCATTCAGAGCATTCACTAAGAGTGATGCGAGAGTCTAAATTGTGTATATTAAGCTCTTGCCTTTGATCTCGAGCATATGGGGTATTTTAACCCATGAATTTGGACTTCATGCACATGTGGATCATCTTTATTTTGGTTATTTATTTCTTTTGAATTTCTCTGTGTTCTGTGTCGCAAATGCTCAGACAGGTAGTTTTTCTATTGTCGCAAATACTCAGACAAATAGTTTATCTATTTTTAGACAAGTGAATACTGATGGAATCTCCCCTATATTAATAAAGAACAAGTGCTTGGATATATATATTTATATATATATATATATATATATATATATATATATATATATATATATATATATATATATATATATATATATATATTATTATTATTATTAAATGCCAAGCTACAACCCTAGTTGGAAAAGCAAGACGCTACAAGCCCAGGGGCCCCAACAGGGAAAATAGCTCAGTGAGGAAAGGAAACAAGGAAAAATAAAATATTTTAAGAATAGTAACAACATTAAAATAAATATTATATTACATATATATATACATATAATCTATCTATCTATCTATCTATATATATATATATATATATATATATATATATATATATATATATATATATATATATATATATATATATTTTCCGGTAATGCTGAGTGGCATTGCCAGACGTATAACTACTCCGTCTCTCCCCGTCCTTCAGGTAGGGGAGAGGGAGTAGTCACACTCAAGTGAGAGGGGTACCCCGAGAGGTATACTCGGAAACCACAAGTGCCCTGTTGTAGTTAGGAAAAGGGGAAAGATTTAAATATGTGTCCGAATACCTATCTAGATTTCTAGCCGATATTTTTGACGGGTCGCATACTCAAGTATCAATATGAAATTAAAGGAATTAAAGCTAAATTTACTTTGGAGGTGTTTCCTCTCTTCTTTTGAGCTGAAGAGGAAATAAGAGGGACCGAAGAAGGAGTCATAATTATACCAGAGAGTCAGGACTATGAATTGTAGAACCCTAGTCAGGATTGCCAGGTTGGCCTTTTTTCAGGCCAAAAACCTCAAATTTGGCATTTTTATAAAGATTTGTTGGCCTTTGGTAATAATATGAAAACAGGTTGGCCTTAAATGCTATATTTTAGGCCTTTTATTTACCAATGAGTTGGCCTTTTAAAGCTTCTGTTGATTAAAAGTTGGCCTTTTCTCACTTAAAAAACTTGGCAATACTGCGCTAGCCTCTGTGCCTTGGTCTTTCATTGTTTTATGTTAGAGTATTGCTTGAGGTACATTCAGGCACATAATTCTATCTGTTTTCTTATTTCCTTTTGTCACTGGGCTATTTTTCCTTGTTAGAGCTTTTGGGCTTATAACATCCTGCTTTCCTAATTATGGTTTTAGCTTAGCTAGTAATAATGATCATAATGTTGGCTATTGCGATTTTCTCCCATGAAATAGTGCTTATGGCTGAAGACTTAGTTTTGTCATTTTTAAATTATCCAGTTTATTTTTTTTTTATTTTTTTTTTTCAGAAATATCAGCTTATATCTAATAATGCAGATGCATTGTTCACACACACACACACACACACACACACACACACACACACACACACACACACACGCACACACACACGCACGATTTCACACCAATAAATTCATTCTTTTCCTCCTTCGCTGTAGTGGCAATTTCGCCAAAAAATATTAAGAATAATGGTTTCCCATTGCCTTAGCCTTCCCTTCAAAGGCAATGCATTCGAGGCAGTATAAACTGTCATGGCAAACTTATGCTTCAGACAAGATGAATTGTTCTTCGCTGTCTTTCTGGAATATAGATGTATCGTCGTTGAAAGATGAATGGGTTTATGTATTTTTCATTGTGGGGTTGTAAGTAAATCTTTTAATTCATCTTGCTTTATGATAGCTATCTTTATATAAGAATACACACACGCTTACTTTGGGGTGTGTGTGTGTGTAACATTAAGCATTATTATTATTATTATTATTATTATTATTATTATTATTATTATTATTATTATTATTATTATTATTATTATTATTATTATTATTGTGCTTCCTTCATCGTATTCTTCATTGGACTTGGAATTTCCCTTATATAATAAAGAGCAAGTTCCTAGCTATATATATGCATATATATATATATATATATATATATATATATATATATATATATATATATATGTATGTGTATATATATATATATATATATATATATATATGTATGTATGTATGTATATATATATATATATATATATATATATATATATATATATATATATATATATATATATATATATATATATATATATCCGGTCACGCTAAGGTCTCCTCGTCCCTCGAATAGTTAGGAGAATAAGTAGTCATACCCTTCTGAGAGGGGTGTGTGTGTGAGTGCATATTTATCTAAATATTAAGCCTTCGTGTTTGACAGGTCCCGTACACTAGTATCTAAATACAAGACATTACATACTCTACTAATATACCTCACAGCTTGAAACCAATTTTTGTAATAATAGGCATAGTATATTCTAGGTTAGCGGCGATGCTCCTTGTATTCTTTAGAATAATAGTTATTGAATTCCGTAGACGCTTCCCTTGTATTTAGAATACAACCAAGGCTTAGTTTATTCTACTGATGTACCTCAAAGCATCTCATGAATGTACGCATACAGGTCCTTGTTTACATAACATACCAGGTTCTTTCCTCTTGGTAATGGTAGAAGAGACTTTAGCCATGGTAAGCAGCTCTTCTAGGAGAAGGACACTCCAGAATCAAACCATTGTTCTCTAGTCTCGGGTAGCGCCATAGCCTCTGTACTATGATCTTCTACTGCCTTGGGTTAAAGTTCTCTTGCTTCATGGTACACTCAAGCACTCTATTCCATCGGTTTCCTTATTTCCTTTCCCAACTGTGATATTTTCACTGTGGGAGACCTTAGGCTTATAACCTCCTGCTTTTCCAACTAGCGTTGTAGCTTAACCAGTAGTAATAATAATAAAGTTATATTATACTCTATAGATTACCACTGCAAACTCCATTCATCTTTAGAATGGAAATTGTCTCATACTTTGTAGATTAATTCTACACTCCTCAATTTTAGGTGCTTTTGCCAACGCACCGCATATTATTATTATTATTATTATTATTATTATTATTATTATTATTATTATTACTAGTCAAGCTACAACCCTAATTGGAAAACCAAGATGCTATAAGCCCAAGGGCTCCAACAGGGAAAAATAGCCCAGTGAGGAAAGGAAATAAGGAAATAAATAAGGAGAACAAATAAATAATAAATCATTCTAAAAACAGTAACAACTTCAAAACAGATATGTCATATATAATTTATAAAAAGACTTATGTCAGCCTGGAATGCTCTCATTATTCCTTGCATATGGAATCGTTTGCAATTGCCTGACGTTGTCCATGAAGACGGAGAAAGTTGAGAAGTGGCCGGGGATTAATTTCACGCCCCGTAGAAGAAGAGAACTTGGCACTTCATTTTAGTGGCCCAGCGATGCCTCCAAGCAGAAGGAATTCGGTCTTGCATTGTTTCAGGTGGTTAGGCAGAAGGTGTTCTCTTGCTTTTAAATGCGTAGCATGTTCTTTTGTTTTATTCTTCAGGAACCATGTCTCTTCCTAAGGAGATGAAGGGCATGTTCTTGAATTATTTTATTTTTCCTTGTTTCCCTTCCTCACTGGGGCTACAACCCTAGTTGGAAAAGCAGAATGCTATAAACCCGAGGGGTACAAAAGGGAAAATAGCCCAGTGAGGAAAGGAATAAGGATACTATAAGAAAAAGAATTAACAATTAAAATAAAATATTTTAAGAATAGTAACAACATTGAAATAAATATGTCATATATATACTATAAAAACTTTAAAAAACCAAGACGGAGAGAAATAAAATAGAATTGTGTGCCCGAGTGTACCCTCAAGCAAGAGAACTCTAATTTATGAATTATATCCAAATCAGTTAGATTTCCTTTTATTATAAACTTGATGAAGCGGCGACCATTAGAAGATATTGTCTTTTAATTAATTGTTTATCTAATTTGAGATTAAGTTGATAAAAACAATCATTAACTTTTTCGTTTCTTTAAGCCTTTTCAATATGTAGGCGTTTATCACTGATCCCGAAACAATTTATTTCGAATTATGTGAAATATTAAAATCTCTTTACACTAATTAGTGGATTTACGCAGCGTTATTTTATAGTCGGATTTTAATGAATGTTTACAGGATTTCACAGTTATTAATTTGAGATACATGTTTTAATTTCAATAGAATGTATATATATATATATATATATATATATATATATATATATATATATATATATATACTGTATATATACAGTATATACAGTATGTATGTATGTATACAGTATAATCTGTAAATATAATTTGTCGACGTATAAAAAAGTAATCTTCTATATATATATATATATATATATATATATATATATATATATATATATGCGTAAATATATATATATATATATATATATATATATATATATATATGAATTTATATATATATATATATATATATATATATTTATATATATATATATATATATATATATATATATATATATATATATATATATATATATATATTATAATGATGGCACATGCATCTAATGCACAATGGTTGATGAGGCAATATTTGAATTCCTCAGGTAATAAATGACAATCCACGTAAGCAATGACGTCATCGGGTTATTAAAAGACTACGAAATTCTCGAACACATGTAGGTTACTATACTCAATTTTTTTTTAATGAGGCGCATTTGCAATGACTCGCAGCGGTGCCCTTTTAGCTCGGAAAAGTTTCTTGCTATCTGATTGGTTAGAATTATCTTGTCCAACCAATCAGCGGTCAGGAAACTTTTCCGAACTAAAAGGGCACCCCTGCGCGTCGGTGTAAATCTGCCTCGCTAAAAATAATTGATTATAGTTAATTTGGAAACCCGCCAAATGAAATATTAATATAAAGTGGCTTTTCTATACGATAGTTTTCATACAAGCATTTTTTAACAAAGGAATTAACATAGTGTATATTTTTTCATACATGGGTTTATTAACAACAGAGAAATTAACATGGTGTTTTTATTCTACAAGCATTTTTGAACAGAGGAATTAACATAGTTTATATTTTTTTCATACAAGCATTTATGAACAACAGAGAAATTAACATAGTATTTTTTTGCATACGTTGGTTTTTATGCAAGTATTTATGTACAAGAGAAATTAACAATGTTTTTTCCATATGTTGGTTTTCAAGCAAGCATTTATGAACAAGAGAAATTAACAAATGTTTTTTTCCATATGTTGGTTTACAAGCAAGCATGTATGAACAAGAGAAATTAACAATGGTTTTTCCATACGTTGGTTTTCAT
>NC_090739.1:7025131-7029200 GCF_036898095.1 Palaemon carinicauda
AAATCCTCAACAATCTGCTGTTGGCCAAAATTGTGAAGAAAACTGGCCAAACCCCAGACGCGAATAAGGACATGTCTGAGGTCTTTGAGGTGCAGTGGACTAGAAACGGAGCATTTGTTGTTAATGTTCTTGTTTTTGTTGTTGGTCGGTGTTGGTGTTGTGGTGGTGGTGTGGTGGTGAAATTATGCGACAATTTACTTTATTGTATGATGAAATGAGCCATTTTGAAAGCGGTAAATCCTTTGTAACCTAGCACTGATTTATAGGGGGAAATATGCTATTACTGCCCGCGGTAAACTAAGTGGGAGGAAACAGTTGAATGCAAATTGAATCATTCAATTATATATACAAGCAGTGTGTTTGGAACTTACCCATTGCATCCCCCTGATGGGGGAGGAGATAAATTGTATATCGGAGATAATGGGATACGCTTTCAGAATTCATAAAGGATACAAAAACTTGTTATTAACTTTAATGGTATGAATTATATTGCCCAAGACGTTAGAAACCAATTTACTGAGTGGCGTAAAGTAATATTCGTAAGTAGAACATCTACCAAACTTAGCTTGTGTGCGCTTGTATAATGCGATATTGAGAGAGAGAGAGAGAGAGAGAGAGAGAGAGGAGAGAGAAGAGAGAGAGAGAGAGAGAGAGAGAGAGAAATTTTTTTTTACAAGGGAACTATACAGATTTCAAATATATGTTGATAACACTGGGGGGAGAGAGAGAGAGAGGAGAGAGAGAGAGAGAGGAGAGAGAGGAAGAGAGAGAGAGAGAGAGAGAGGAGAGAATGGTTTACAAGGGAACTATACAGATTTCATATATATGATGATAACACTAGAGAGAGAGAATTTTTTACAAGGGAACTATACAGATTTCATATATATATGTTGATAACACTGGAGAGAGGAGAGAGAGAGAGAGAGAGAAGAGAGAGAGAGAAGAGAGAGAGAGAGGAGGAGAGAGAGAGAGAGAGAGGAATTGTTTACAAGGGAACTATAGATTTCATATATATGTTGATAACACTGGAGAGAGAGAGAGAGAGAGAGAGAGAGAGAGAGACGAGAGAGAGAAGAGAGAGAGAGGAGAGAGAGAGAGAGAGAGAATTGTTTACATGGGAACTATACAGATTTCTTATATATGATGATAACACTGAAGAGAGAGAGAGAGAGAGAGAGAGAGAGAGAGAGAGAGAGAGAGAGAGAGAGAGAGAGAGAGAGAGGGTAAATGAAATTTGAAGCAATATAGGTATAACGTAGACTGTTAAAAGGTTTTTAAGTAGTTATTGTACAAGATTGAAGTTTAGATAAGATAATCCAGATATACTGTATGTTGCAATGAAGACAAATCTTGATGCCATCTATTTCTACTATTTCCATGAAGCACTATTAAGAAATGGTATCTATAACATGTACAGTTGCAACACAGGTTTTCCTGATACACCTCCCTCTGAAGAAGTGCACCCTGTCACACTATTATTATTATTATTATTATTATTATTATTACATACTAACCTACAACCCTAGTTGGAAAAGCAAGATGCTGTAAGCCCAAGGGCTCCAACAGGAAAAAATAGCCCAGTGAGGAAAGGAAACAAGGAAATAAATAAACTAGAGAGAAGGAATGAACAGTAAAAATAAAATATTTTAAGAACAGTAACAATATTAAATTTGGTCTTTCATATATAAACTATAAAAAAAGTTGAAGAGAAACAAGATAGAATAGTGTACCCTCAAGCAAGAGAACTCTAACTAAAGAAAGTGGAAAACCATGGTACAGAGGCTATGACACTATCCAAGACTAGAGAACAATGGTTTGATTTTGGAGTGTCCTTCTCCTAGAAGAGCTGCTTACCATAGCTAAAGAGTCTCATCTACCCCTTACTGCGCATCAAGTTCCCTTGTTTAGCCCAGCCGTACACCATCTGGTTACTCCCGGTGCAGCTAGGGTGCGTGTGGGTGAACTTTCTCAGAGCTAGATGTGCCAGTAAGTAATTGTTGTGTCCAACTGTACATGAATTGTCCCAAGGGAAATTGTACAAGTTGGTGATTTCGGTCTTTACTACCACCACCACCACCACTACTACTACTACTACTACTACTACTACTACTACTGTATTATTGCGTTTTTTTCACCTTTATCGTCATCAATTGGTAATTATGGGTGGATTAGTAGCAGGTAAAAACAGACATATGTTAAAATTAATTTAATTAGGACCAGTGTAATCGGAATTGTATATTAAACCCAGAAAGGACCTCTCGGAATGACCTGTGGTAAAACAAATGAGATTCCTTCACATAAAAGTAAATGAGAAAAGGTTAGTTTATGGAATTCGTTGAAGATTCCAAAGCTATAAAGAATTACTTTCTAGTAAATTTAAAGATATTTTGATTGCTAAGTGATATGACCTTTAGATATATAGCAGCAACGGGAGAGGCACTAGAGTTGTCAGCTAACATATGTGGGTTCCCACAGGAGAGTTGTTTTATCAGTGCACCTCACGTAGTATATTGTAGATATTACATAAAGATTTTAAAGGCCGCTCATGAATGGCAGAGGCAAGGGACAATGGCATTGCCCTATCAACCCTTTAACCCCCAGGGTATTTGGAAATTTCCAACCCTTAACCCCCAAGGGTTATTTTTTTTTCAAGCACATTTAGCAGTATATATTTTTTTAAAATTGCTCTAACAGCCTTAATTTTTGTCATAGAGAGGTCAGGTTGGTCTAATTTTCTTGGAAAATGCCTGAATTTTTCTGAAAAAATTGACAAAAATATGCAAAAAAAAAATTTTAATAGCATTTTTATGAAAGGACGTACCGGTACGTCCATGGGGGTAAAGGGATGAGTTTTGTGAAACGTACCAGTACGTCCTTTGGGGGTAAAATGGTCAAGTGGCCTTTAAACCTTTAAAATTTGTGGTGGGTGCTTCCATGCAGTTATAAGAGATGAATTATTAATTGTGTGACCTTTCATCTCGCGTATGGTGTTATGATCATCGGGAAAGACTCATTGTGGAAAAGGAAAATTTTAGCCTATTGTTTGTGAAACGCCCGGCTATTCCACTCTCATTTACACGCGGACGCTAGGTACATAAGCACTCGTACCCGCTGTTTACACACCTTTATGGCCTATGATGATGATGATGATGATGATGCATGCTCACAATCTTTTCGAAAATATCCATTTGTAAAAGGAAACAATGCCAACGAAGCTCTATATATATATATATATATATATATATATATATATATATATATATATATATATATATATATATATAATATATATATATGTGTGTGTATATATATATATATATATATATATATATATATATATATATATATATATATATATATACTGTATATATGTTGACATTGCTTTGGGTATCTGTCAACTGTGTTAGATAATTTGGGAGGCTGGTAGGTGGGAAGGACTCCTAAATCAAACCATTGTTCTCTAGTCTTGGTAGTGTCATAGCCTCTGTACCAAGGGTTTCCACTGTCTTGGGGTAGAGTTCTCTTGCTTGAGGGTACACTCGGGCACACTATTCTTTCTTATTTCTGTTCATTTTATTTTTTTTAAAGTTTTTATAGTTTATATAGGAAAAATATATTTCAATTTTGTTACTTGTTACATGTTTCATTTCCTCACTGGGCTATTTTCCCTGTTGTGGCCCCTGGGCTTAATCCTGCTTTTCCAACTAGGGTTGTAGCTTACCAAGTAATACTAATACTAATAATAATAATAATAATGATGCCGCGTCCCTGTCGTTTTAGTTACACCGGTGAAAAAATACTATACAGTGTTCTAAAAGTTTTATTCCACCTGTGACCGAGTTGTGATCATCCTAATCGGGTAGTTGACTCGGTGGAACATAAAGAGTTCAAAATTGAAACTAATGTTTTTATGTTGAACAGATTAACATAGGTCTTTTTATAGTTTATATTTGAAATATATTTTTTAATATTGTTACTATTCTGAAACTATTTTATTTCAATTGTTCATTACTTCTCATATAGTTTATTTATTTCCTTTCCTCACTGGGCTATTTTTCCCTGTTGGAGC
>NC_090739.1:7037200-7047200 GCF_036898095.1 Palaemon carinicauda
TTCTCTTTTTTTTTTGTAAATAATTTCTTTCGTTTTTGTAAGTAAATTCGCTCGCTTTATGGATTACAATGGCTTCGAATATAATTTGTTCGTGATTTTACTTTAGCTGCTAATCTAAAGACTTTAGATGTGTTGTAAGTAACCTGCTTCATTAAGACAAGCTGAGAAAACAGAGCTTTTATAATGTCTTAAGTGTCAATTTACGATATAAGTGTTAAGTAAAATATTCACTTGCTCATCAATCATGTTAAATTTATTTTCTCTGTGTATTTCTATGTTTCTTTTGTTAATCATACTTTAGATTACATGCTTGATATTAAATTAGGTGTTAAGTAAAATACTCAATTGCGTACCAAACATGTTAAATTTATTTTCTCAATGCATTTCAATGCTTCTTTGATTTATCTTATTTCATATTACACATTTTTCAAATTTATTTTCTCAATACATTGTCATGTTTCTTTTATTTATCGTACTTAATATTACCCACTTTTTAGATTTATCTTCTCAATACATATCAATGCTTTTTTATTCTCTTCACATTACACATTTTTTAAATTTATTTTCCCAATACATTGTAATGCTTCTTTTATTCTCTTACATGATATCACACACTTTTTAAATTTATTTTCTCAATACATTTTAATGCTTCTTCTATTTAACTTACTCCATATTGCACACATTTAAAATTCATTTTCTCAATAAATTTCATTGTCTCTTTTATTAATCTTACTTCATAATACACACTTTTTTTAGATTATTTGCTCAATACATTTAATTGCTTCTGCTATTTAACTTACTTCATATTACACGATTTTTACATTTATTTTCTCAATACATTTCAGTTCCTATTATATATATGCTACTTCATATTACACACTTTAAAGTTATTTTCTCAATATATTCCAATGTCTTTTATAAATCGTACTTATTATTACACACTTAATATTGAAAAGTTTCTCATTGCATTTTATATATAATCTAAAAAAAGTTATCACTCCGAGAATGTTCATCCTCTCAGAATTCCAGAGAGAGGTAGAATACTAAGATATGCTATGTCTTGCATGCCCAGAGAGAGAGAGAGAGAGGAGAGAGAGAGAGAGAGAGAGAATGTGTTTACATATAGCTCTTTCACACCACCTTTTCAAGGAATGACCACTAGGGATTTTCTCAGCACTTTGTCTGAGAGAGAGAGAGAGAGAGAGAGAGAGAGAGAGAGAATGTGTTTACATATAGCTCTTTCACACCACCTTTTCAAGGAATGACCACTAGGGATTTTCTCAGCACTTTGTCTGAGAGAGAGAGAGAGAGAGAGAGAGAGAGAGAGTTTACATATAGCTCTTTCACACCACCTTTTCAAGGAATGACCACTAGGGATTTTCTCAGCCTTTTGTGTCTGAGAGAGAGAGAGAGAGAGAGAGAGAGAGAGAGTCGCCTAGCGTCGAGGTGGTCGGTCTGAAAAGAAAAATGTCCTGCGATTTCGTGCTTGGAGGAGGAGCAAGGGGAGAGAGGGTCCTCGCATCTGCTAGGAGAGAAAGGACTCCTGCAGGATGTTGTGGGGGGCCACTTGAAGCCTGCCATGTTTTAAGGTTACTTTTTGGCTTATGCATACTCCACTCTGGGAATGAACGTGATGGGAATACTATATATTTTGAGAGAGAGAGAGAGAGAGAGAGAGAGAGAGAGAGAGAGAGTGTTTACTTGTAGCTCTTTCATACCACATTTTGAAGGAATGACTACTAGGGATTTTTCAGCATATTGTTTGTGTGTGTGTGTGAGAGAGAGAGAGAGAGAGAGAGAGAGAGAGAGAGCAAAAGGTCACGTAGAGGTGACTTGTTTTTCCAAGTTTCCTTTTCAAACAAAGTCTCAAGTTTTTTTTTTTCGTGACTCGCAGATTCTGGTAATAATTGCAGTAAAGTTTTTCCTCGAGGGAGTTATGGCTTACATACATACATACATCCCCTTTATATGATGAAGAGCAGGAGTCCGGATATATATATATATATATATATATTATTTATATTCAAATAAGTCATATATATATATATATATATATATATATACATATATATATATATATATATATTTATATTCAAATAAGTCATATATATATATATATATATATGTATATATATATATATATATAAATAAGCCATATATTTTTTATACGTAATGTCTGGATTCTCTTAACGACCTCGGGATCAGAGCCCCAGGCGAAATCACACAAAGTCAAGAGCTTGTGACCGGCCGGGAGTCGAACCCTGGTCCGGGAAAGTTGTATAGACAGTGACTCAACCACTTGGCCACGAAGAAAGATAAAGGTCGATGAGAATTCTTTTGTCCTTATACCTTTCGAATTCAGGTTTTTTGTACTAAGAATTGAAATCAACCCATCTTCACCATCGTAGCTAATATATGGCTTATTTGAATATGAAACACACGTCTAAATGTGCAAAATTTATCATATATATATATATATATATATGTATATATATAATATATATATATATATATATATATGTTTGTATGTGTGTTTATTCCTGTCACGCTCATCTCTCCCCGTCCCTCGGGTAAGGGGAGAGAGAATAGTCATACCCTGGTGAGAGGTGTGTACGTGTATGTGCATATCTATCTAAATATTTTGCCGTCATATTTAACGGGTCGCGTACACTAGCACATTACACAGACGCCCATTTATGAATGGGAGAAGAGCCAAGGTAATGAATATGCAAATGTGCCTCGGTCGCCTGGTGCCCTGTTAACAGCTGTTTCATTAGTTGATGGCTGAGATTCCGGATGGAGGGCAAGTAGCGGATGATCTGAAGATGGAGGGCAAGTAGCGGATGATCTGAAGATGGAGGGCAAGTAGCGGATGATCTGAAGATGGAGGGCAAGTAGCGGATGATCTGAAGATGGAGGGCAAGTAGCGGATGATCTGAAGATGGAGGGCAAGTAGCGGATGATCTGAAGATGGAGGGCAAGTAGCGGATGATCTGAAGACTTTTGATGTTTCATTAGTTGATGGCTGAGATTCCGGATGGAGGCCAAGTAGCGGATGATCTGAAGATGGAGGGCAAGTAGCGGATGATCTGAAGATGGAGGGCAAGTAGCGGATGATCTGAAGATGGAGGGCAAGTAGCGGATGATCTGAAGATGGAGGGCAAGTAGCGGATGATCTGAAGACTTTTGATGTTTCATTAGTTGATGGCTGAGATTCCGGATGGAGGCCAAGTAGCGGATGATCTGAAGATGGAGGGCAAGTAGCGGATGATCTGAAGATGGAGGGCAAGTAGCGGATGATCTGAAGATGGAGGGCAAGTAGCGGATGATCTGAAGATGGAGGGCAAGTAGCGGATGATCTGAAGACTTTTGATGTTTCATTAGTTGATGGCTGAGATTCCGGATGGAGGCCAAGTAGCGGATGATCTGAAGATGGAGGGCAAGTAGCGGATGATCTGAAGATGGAGGGCAAGTAGCGGATGATCTGAAGATGGAGGGCAAGTAGCGGATGATCTGAAGATGGAGGGCAAGTAGCGGATGATCTGAAGACTTTTGATGTTTCATTAGTTGATGGCTGAGATTCCGGATGGAGGCCAAGTAGCGGATGATCTGAAGATGGAGGGCAAGTAGCGGATGATCTGAAGATGGAGGGCAAGTAGCGGATGATCTGAAGATGGAGGGCAAGTAGTGGATGATCTGAAGATGGAGGGCAAGTAGCGGATGATCTGAAGACTTTTGATGTTTCATTAGTTGATGGCTGAGATTCCGGATGGAGGCCAAGTAGCGGATGATCTGAAGATGGAGGGCAAGTAGCGGATGATCTGAAGATGGAGGGCAAGTAGCGGATGATCTGAAGATGGAGGGCAAGTAGCGGATGATCTGAAGATGGAGGGCAAGTAGCGGATGATCTGAAGACTTTTGATGTTTCATTAGTTGATGGCTGAGATTCCGGATGGAGGCCAAGTAGCGGATGATCTGAAGATGGAGGGCAAGTAGCGGATGATCTGAAGATGGAGGGCAAGTAGCGGATGATCTGAAGATGGAGGGCAAGTAGCGGATGATCTGAAGATGGAGGGCAAGTAGCGGATGATCTGAAGACTTTTGATGTTTCATTAGTTGATGGCTGAGATTCCGGATGGAGGCCAAGTAGCGGATGATCTGAAGATGGAGGGCAAGTAGCGGATGATCTGAAGATGGAGGGCAAGTAGCGGATGATCTGAAGACTTTTGATGTTTCATTAGTTGATGGCTGAGATTCCGGATGGAGGCCAAGTAGCGGATGATCTGAAGATGGAGGGCAAGTAGCGGATGATCTGAAGATGGAGGGCAAGTAGCGGATGATCTGAAGATGGAGGGCAAGTAGCGGATGATCTGAAGATGGAGGGCAAGTAGCGGATGATCTGAAGACTTTTGATGTTTCATTAGTTGATGGCTGAGATTCCGGATGGAGGCCAAGTAGCGGATGATCTGAAGATGGAGGGCAAGTAGCGGATGATCTGAAGATGGAGGGCAAGTAGCGGATGATCTGAAGATGGAGGGCAAGTAGCGGATGATCTGAAGATGGAGGGCAAGTAGCGGATGATCTGAAGACTTTTGATGTTTCATTAGTTGATGGCTGAGATTCCGGATGGAGGCCAAGTAGCGGATGATCTGAAGATGGAGGGCAAGTAGCGGATGATCTGAAGATGGAGGGCAAGTAGCGGATGATCTGAAGATGGAGGGCAAGTAGCGGATGATCTGAAGATGGAGGGCAAGTAGCGGATGATCTGAAGACTTTTGATGTTTCATTAGTTGATGGCTGAGATTCCGGATGGAGGCCAAGTAGCGGATGATCTGAAGATGGAGGGCAAGTAGCGGATGATCTGAAGATGGAGGGCAAGTAGCGGATGATCTGAAGATGGAGGGCAAGTAGCGGATGATCTGAAGACTTTTGATGTTTCATTAGTTGATGGCTGAGATTCCGGATGGAGGCCAAGTAGCGGATGATCTGAAGATGGAGGGCAAGTAGCGGATGATCTGAAGATGGAGGGCAAGTAGCGGATGATCTGAAGATGGAGGGCAAGTAGCGGATGATCTGAAGATGGAGGGCAAGTAGCGGATGATCTGAAGATGGAGGGCAAGTAGCGGATGATCTGAAGATGGAGGGCAAGTAGCGGATGATCTGAAGACTTTTGATGTTTCATTAGTTGATGGCTGAGATTCCGGATGGAGGCCAAGTAGCGGATGATCTGAAGATGGAGGGCAAGTAGCGGATGATCTGAAGATGGAGGGCAAGTAGCGGATGATCTGAAGATGGAGGGCAAGTAGCGGATGATCTGAAGATGGAGGGCAAGTAGCGGATGATCTGAAGACTTTTGATGTTTCATTAGTTGATGGCTGAGATTCTGGATGGAGGCCAAGTAGCGGATGATCTGAAGATGGAGGGCAAGTAGCGGATGATCTGAAGATGGAGGGCAAGTAGCGGA
Source organism: Palaemon carinicauda (assembly GCF_036898095.1). Taxonomy (NCBI): domain Eukaryota; kingdom Metazoa; phylum Arthropoda; class Malacostraca; order Decapoda; family Palaemonidae; genus Palaemon; species Palaemon carinicauda. The sequence goes on from NC_090739.1 coordinate 7,042,665, forward strand.
TGATCTGAAGATGGAGGACAAGTAGCGGATGATCTGAAGATGGAGGGCAAGTAGCGGATGATCTGAAGATGGAGGGCAAGTAGCGGAGGATCTGAAGATGGAGGGCAAGCAGCGGATGATCTGAAGATGGAGGGCAAGTAGCGGAGGATCTGAAGATGGAGGGCAAGCAGCGGATGATCTGAAGATGGAGGGCAAGTAGCGGATGATCTGAAGATGGAGGGCAAGCAGCGGATGATCTGAAGATGGAGGGCAAGCAGCGGATGATCTGAAGATGGAGGGCAAGCAGCGGATGATCTGAAGATGGAGGGCAAGCAGCGGATGATCTGAAGATGGAGGGCAAGCAGCGGATGATCTGAAGATGGAGGGCAAGCAGCGGATGATCTGAAGATGGAGGGCAAGCAGCGGATGATCTGAAGATGGAGGGCAAGCAGCGGATGATCTGAAGATGGAGGGCAAGCAGCGGATGATCTGAAGATGGAGGGCAAGCAGCGGATGATCTGAAGATGGAGGGCAAGCAGCGGATGATCTGAAGATGGAGGGCAAGCAGCGGATGATCTGAAGATGGAGGGCAAGCAGCGGATGATCTGAAGATGGAGGGCAAGCAGCGGATGATCTGAAGATGGAGGGCAAGCAGCGGATGATCTGAAGAAGATGGAGGGCAAGCAGCGGATGATCTGAAGATGGAGGGCAAGCAGCGGATGATCTGAAGAAGATGGAGGGCAAGCAGCGGAGGATCTGAAGATGGAGGGCAAGCAGCGGATGATCTGAAGAAGATGGAGGGCAAGCAGCGGAGGATCTGAAGATGGAGGGCAAGCAGCGGATGATCTGAAGAAGATGGAGGGCAAGCAGCGGAGGATCTGAAGATGGAGGGCAAGCAGCGGATGATCTGAAGAAGATGGAGGGCAAGCAGCGGAGGATCTGAAGATGGAGGGCAAGCAGCGGATGATCTGAAGAAGATGGAGGGCAAGCAGCGGAGGATCTGAAGATGGAGGGCAAGCAGCGGATGATCTGAAGAAGATGGAGGGCAAGCAGCGGAGGATCTGAAGATGGAGGGCAAGCAGCGGATGATCTGAAGAAGATGGAGGGCAAGCAGCGGAGGATCTGAAGATGGAGGGCAAGCAGCGGATGATCTGAAGAAGATGGAGGGCAAGCAGCGGAGGATCTGAAGATGGAGGGCAAGCAGCGGATGATCTGAAGAAGATGGAGGGCAAGCAGCGGAGGATCTGAAGATGGAGGGCAAGCAGCGGATGATCTGAAGAAGATGGAGGGCAAGCAGCGGAGGATCTGAAGATGGAGGGCAAGCAGCGGATGATCTGAAGATGGAGGGCAAGCAGCGGAGGATCTGAAGATGGAGGGCAAGCAGCGGATGATCTGAAGAAGATGGAGGGCAAGCAGCGGATGATCTGAAGATGGAGGGCAAGTAGCGGATGATCTGAAGATGGAGGGCAAGTAGCGGATGATCCCAGAAATCAGAAAGTGTAATTTACATGAAGGTGGAAGAAGACATATTTTGAAAGCAATTGACTCGTACCCATGAGCTCTATTAAATTACACTTAATAAGACCGTAATTTTAATCTGAAAGTGTAATTTACATGAAGGTGGAAGAAGACATATTTTGAAAGCGATTGACTCGTACCCATGAGTTCTAGTAAATTACACTTTAAAAAACCGTAATTTTAATCAGAAAATGTAATTTACATGAAGGTGGAAGAAGACATATTTTGAAAGCGATTGACTCGTACCCATGAGTTCTAGTAAATTACACTTTAAAAAACCGTAATTTTAATCAGAAAATGTAATTTACATGAAGGTGGAAGAAGACATATTTTGAAAGCGATTGACTCGTACCCATGAGTTCTAGTAAATTACACTAAAAAAACCGTAATTTTAATCAGAAAATGTAATATACATTAAGGTGTAAGAAGACATATTCTGAAAGCAATTGACTCGTACCCATAAGCTTTATTAAATTACACTTAATAAGACCGTAATTTTAATCAGAAAATGTAATTGACATGAAGGTGGAAGAAGACATATTTTGAAAGCAATTGACTCGTACCCATGAGCTCTATTAAATTACACTTAATAAGACCGTAATTTTAATCTGAAAGTGTAATTTACATGAAGGTGGAAGAAGACATATTTTGAAAGCGATTGACTCGTACCCATGAGTTCTAGTAAATTACACTTTAAAAAACCGTAATTTTAATCAGAAAATGTAATTTACATGAAGGTGGAAGAAGACATATTTTGAAAGCGATTGACTCGTACCCATGAGTTCTAGTAAATTACACTTTAAAAAACCGTAATTTTAATCAGAAAATGTAATTTACATGAAGGTGAAAGAAGACATATTTTGAAAGCAATTGACTCGTACCCATGAGCTCTAGTAAATTACACTAAAAAAACCGTAATTTTAATCAGAAAATGTAATTTACATGAAGGTGGAAGAAGACATATTTTGAAAGCAATTGACTCGTACCCATGAGCTCTAGTAAATTACACTAAAAAAACCGTAATTTTAATCAGAAAATGTAATTTACATGAAGGTGGGAGAAGACATATTTTGAAAGCAATTGACTCGTACCCATGAGCTCTAGTAAATTACACTAAAAAAACCGTAATTTTAATCAGAAAATGTAATTTACATGAAGGTGGAAGAAGACATATTTTGAAAGCAATTGACTCGTACCCATAAGCTTTATTAAATTACACTTAATAAGACCGTAATTTTAATCAGAAAATGTAATTTACATGAAGGTGGGAGAAGACATATTTTGAAAGCAATTGATTCGTACCCATAAGCTTTATTAAATTACACTTAATAAGACCGTAATTTTAATCAGAAAATGTAATTTACATGAAGGTGGAAGAAGACATATTTTGAAAGCAATTGACTCGTACCCATAAGCTTTATTAAATTACACTTCATAAGACCGTAATTTTAGTCAGAAAATGTAATTGACATGAAGGTGGAAGAAGACATGTTTTGAAGGTAATTGACTCGTACCCATAAGCTTTATTAAATTACACTTAATAAGACCGTAATTTTAATCAGAAAATGTAATTTACATGAAGGTGGAAGAAGACATATATTGAAAGCAATTGACTCGTACCCATAAGCTTTATTAAATTACACTTCATAAGACCGTAATTTTAGTCAGAAAATGTAATTGACATGAAGGTGGAAGAAGACATGTTTTGAAGGTAATTGACTCGTACCCATAAGCTTTATTAAATTACACTTAATAAGACCGTAATTTTAATCAGAAAATGTAATTTACATGAAGGTGGAAGAAGACATATATTGAAAGCAATTGACTCGTACCCATAAGCTTTATTAAATTACACTTCATAAGACCGTAATTTTAGTCAGAAAATGTAATTGACATGAAGGTGGAAGAAGACATGTTTTGAAGGTAATTGACTCGTACCCATAAGCTTTATTAAATTACACTTAATAAGACCGTAATTTTAATCAGAAAATGTAATTTACATGAAGGTGGAAGAAGACATATATTGAAAACAATTGACTCGTACCCATAAGCTTTATTAAATTACACTTAATAAGACCGCAATTTTAATCAGAAATGTAATTTACATGAAGGTGGAAGAAGACGTATTTTAAAAGCAATTGACTTGTACCCATGAGCTCTATTAAATTACACTTAATAAGACCGTAATTTTAATCAGAAAATGTAATTTACATGAAGGTGGAAGAAGACATATATTGAAAACAATTGACTCGTACCCATAAGCTTTATTAAATTACACTTAAAAAACCGTAATTTTAATCAGAAAATGTAATTTACATGAAGGTGGAAGAAGACGTATTTTAAAAGCAATTGACTTGTACCCATGAGCTCTATTAAATTACACTTAATAAGACAGTAATTTTAATCAGAAAATGTAATTTATATAAAGGTGGAAGAAGACATATTTTGAAAGCAATTGACTTGTACCCATGAGCTCTAGTAAATTACACTTACTAAGACTGTAATTTTAATCAGAAAATGTAATTTACATGAAGGTGGAAGAAGACATATTTTGAAAGCAATTGACTCGTACCCATGAGTTCTAGTAAATTACACTTTAAAAAACCGTAATTTTAATCAGAAAATGTAATTTACATGAAGGTGAAAGAAGACATATTTTGAAAGCAATTGACTCGTACCCATGAGCTCTAGTAAATTACACTTAATAAGACCGTAATTTTAATCAGAAAATGTAATTTACATGAAGGTGGAAGAAGACATATTTTGAAAGCAATTGATTCGTACCCATGAGCTCTAGTAAAATATACTTAAAATAACCGTAATTTTAATCGGAAATTCTCCGTAATAATATACTGTTCTCAGCCGTATTTCTGTAAAATACAGGCGACTGTAATTTTACCATATTTTGTTATTATCTTTTACTGGCTGGTTACCGTAATATCACTCCTTTACATCTATGTATCCGTTGTTAAAACAGTAAATATCTGGCAATATTTATTCCAGGAATTTTACCGTTTTTTTTCAAGACAATATTTAATA
>NC_090739.1:7049700-7054700 GCF_036898095.1 Palaemon carinicauda
ATGGTATCTTTAGCCTCCTGTCTGTCATCCTAATAAAAAGATGAATATTCATCATTGAAAATTCTCTCTCTCTCTCTCTCTCTCTCTCTCTCTCTCTCATAATGGTATCTTTAGCCTCCTGTCTGTCATCCTAATAAAAAGATGAATATTCATCATTGAAAATTTCTCTCTCTCTCTCTCTCTCTCTCTCTCTCTCTCATCTTGGTAACTTTAGCCTCCTGTCTGTCATCTTAATAAAAAGATGAATATGCAAAATTGAAAATCTCTCTCTCTCTCTCTCTCTCTCTCTCTCTCATAATGGTAACTTGAGCCTCCTGTCTGTCATCTTGATAAAAAGGTGAATATTCATTATTGAAAAATAAAAAAATTCTCTCTCTCTCTCTCTCTCTCTCTCTCTCTCTCTCTTACGAACACAGACACATTTAATGGTAACTTTAGCTTTCTGTCTGTCATCCTAATAAAGAGATGAATATTCAACATTGAAAATCTCTCTCTCTCTCTCTCTCTCTCTCTCTCATAATGGTATCTTTAGCCTCCTGTCTGTCATCCTAATAAAAAGATGAATATTCATCATTGAAAATTTCTCTCTCTCTCTCTCTCTCTCTCTCTCTCATCTTGGTAACTTTAGCCTCCTGTCTGTCATCTTAATAAAAAGATGAATATGCAAAATTGAAAATCTCTCTCTCTCTCTCTCTCTCTCTCTCTCTCACACATATTGGTAACATTAGCCTCATGTCTGTCATCCTAATAAAAAGATGAATATTCATCATTGAAAATTCTCTCTCTCTCTCTCTCTCTCTCTCTCTCTCTTTCTCTCTCTCTCTCTCTCTCTCTCTCTCTCTCTCTGGAACTTTTTACATTGTTTCGTAACACACCTGTATTCGACTACAAAGGAAAAATGTAAATTTTAACTTGATTGATAATTTAAATTTTGACTTGATTGAGAATTTAACATAAATTATTTTCGTTTTTAATCAATTGAGCTAAATTATGGATAAAATACTTTTAGTATCGTTTAGTTCCATAACCTACCCGCAAGTCAATTGATTTGTTGGATTGAATATAGAAATTGAATTGATGAGAAAGCAGAACTCACTATTTGGATTTACAACTTGATGAATAATGGTTGATTTCACTTATAAGTGAATGATGATCGTCGCTGTTGCAGTCGTTATTATTATTATTATTATTATTATTATTATTATTATTATTATTATTATTATTATTATTCAATGGAAAATTTCCTTCCGTGAAATCTGGACAATGGTGCAAATTTTTTGGACATATGCAAATTTGGACAACGGTGCAAATTTTTTGGACACAGATGCAAATTTGGACAATGGTGCAAATTTTTTGGACACAGAAGCAAATTTGGACAATGGTGCAAATTTTTTTGGACACTTACAAATTTGGACAACGGTGCAAATTTTTTGGACTCATGCAAATTTGGACAACGGTGCAAATTTTTGGACACAGATGCAAATTTAGACAACGGTGCAAATTTTTTGGACATGCAAATTTGGACAACGGTGCAAATTTTTTGGACACAGATGCAAATTTGGACAATGGTGCAAATTTTTTGAACACAAGCAAATTTGGACAATGGTGCAAATTTTTTTGGACACTTACAAATTCGGACAACGGTGCAAATTTTTTGGACTCATGCAAATTTGGACAACGGTGCAAATTTTTTGGACACAGATGCAAATTTAGACAACGGTGCAAATTTTTTGGACATGCAAATTTGGACAACAGTGCAAATTTTTTGGACTCATGCAAATTTGGACGGTGCAATTTTTTTTGGACATGCAAATTTGGACAACAGTGCAAATTTTTTGGACTCATGCAAATTTGGACGGTGCAATTTTTTTTGGACACAGATGCAAAATTGGACAATGGTGCAAATTTTTTTGGGACACAGATGCAAATTTAGACAATGGTGCAAATTTTTTGGACACATGCAAATTTGGACAACGGTGCAAATTTTTTGGACGACATGCAAATTTATACAATGGTGCAAATTTTTTGGACACAGAAGCAAATTTGGACAATGGTGCAAATTTTTTGGACACAGATGCAAATCTTGACAACGGTGCAAATTTTTTGGACACAGATGCAAATCTGGACAACGGTGCAAATTTTTTGGACACAGATGCAAATCTGGACAACGGTGCAAATTTTTTGGACACATGCAAAATTGGACAATGGTGCAAATTTTTTTGGACACATGCAAATTTAGACAATGGTGCAATTTTTTTGGACACATGCAAATTTGGACAACGGTGCAAATTTTTTTGGGACACATGCAAATTTAGACAATGTTGCAATTTTTTTGGACACATGCAAATTTGGACAACGGTGCAATTTTTTGGACAAGGGTGCAAATTTGGACACCAGAGCAATTTTTTTCGGACACCAATGCAAATTTTGACAACGGTGCAATTTTTTTGGACATGCAAATTTGGACACGGTGCCAATTTTTTGGCCACATGCAAATTTGGACAACGGTGCAATTTTTTGGACAAGGGTGCAAATTTGGACACCAGAGCAATTTTTTTGGACACATGCAAATTTAGACAATGGTGCAAATTTTTTATACACATGCAAATTTGGACAACGGTGCAAATTTTTTTGGATACAGATGCAATTTTGGACAACGGTGCAAATTTTTGGACAAGGTTGCAAATTTGGACAGCGTTGCAAAGTTTTACTACAACGGTATAAATTTGGACAACTATTCAATTTTTTTGAACAACAATGCAAATAGGAAAATGGAACGACCCAATACAACTCCCACGACCAATTCTGGCAACTTCGGTTCCAAATTACGACGGATTATAACGGGTCGTCTATCTGCCGTTTAAGTGCTGAAGCCCTAATCCCCTGCGACAACAATTAGAGCTCTGCTGGTAACTAATTACAATTAGAGCTTTGCTGGTAACTAATTATAGGAAGTGAAAAGCTCAGAGAGAGCCTCGAGGACGGCTGCTTGTAATAGCCATGATGGATGGTAGCCTAATGCAGTCGAGTGGAATCTTTAAATCCCCCTGTTATAAATAGAAGGATTATACGGTATTATCTTGGAACTGATCGAGACAATGGTATTGAGTATAAAGGCTTACAAAAAAACTTGATGTCTTTATTTACGTCTTTTATTTTACTTATTGGATGTTATGGGCAGGTATGTAAGAGTCAAGTTTGATTCATTTGGTTGGTTAATCTACTCCTTTTAGTAATGATAATGATAATGAATGAGGATGATAATATTATTATTATTATTTTATTATTAATAACAATTATGATAATATTAATAATAATAATAATAATAATAATAATAATAATAATAATAATAATAATGATATTATTATTATTATTTATTATTATTAATGATAATAATAATAATGATAATAATATCAGTATTATTATTATTATTATTATTTTATTATTATTATTATTATTATTATTAGCTAAGCTACAACCCTATTTGGAAAAGCAAGACGCTATAAGCCCAAGGGTTCCAACAGGAAAAATCAGCCCAGTGAGGAAAGGAAATAAATAAACGATATGAGAAACAATAAACAATTAAAATGAAATATTTAAAAAGAGTAACAACATTAAAACAGAGCTTTCATTATATACTATAAAAGAGACTTATGTCAGCCTGTTCAACATAGAAGCATTTGCTGCACGTTTGAATTTTTGAAGTTCTACCGATTCAACTACCCGACTAGGAAGATCATTCCACAACTTGGTCACAGCTGGAATAAAACTTCTTGAATACTGCGTAGTATTGAGCCTCTTCTGCTGCTGTTTCAGTCTGTAATTTTACCATTCTTGAAGCTTTTTAAACGTAATAGATGCTGCCTGGCCTAAGATCTAGCAGTAATTATAGTCTTCTGAGAGCTTTTTAAACGTTCTATAGTGAATTTTTTTCAATGAGGCGCATTTGCACCAACTAGCAGCGGTGCACTTATAGCTCGGGAAAGGTTCCTGCTCTCTGATTGGTTAGAATTATCTTGTCCAACCAATCAGCGATCAGAAAACTTTTCCGAGCTTAAAGGGCACCCCTGCAAGTCGGTGCAAATCTGCCTTACTAAAAGGAATTGCCTATAGATGGTCTATTTATTAATCTACATACATAATTTATTCCCATCCAATTAGTTTGATTTAGTTACCAATTTTGACGATTTTAAAGATTTAGTTCACAGAAAACTTCTCCAAGCTAAAAGGGCACCCCTGCGAATCGGTGCAAATCTGCCTCACTAAAAAGAATTGACCATAGATGGTCTATTTATTAATCTACATACATAATTTATTCCCATCCTATTAGTTTGATTTAATTACCAATTTTGACGATTTTAAAGATTTAGTTCAACATAAAACTTCTCCAAGCTAAAAGGGCACCCCTGCGAGTCGGTGCAAATCTGCCTCACTAAAAAGAATTGACCATAGATGGTCTATTTATTAATCTAGATACATAATTTATTCCCATCCTATTAGTTTAATTTAATTACCAATTTTGACGATTTTAAAGCTTTAATTACCAATTTTGACGATTTTAAAGCTTTAATTACCAATTTTGACGATTTTAAAGCTTTAATTACCAATTTTGACGATTTTAAAGCTTTAATTACCAATTTTTACGATTTTAAAGCTTTAATTACCAATTTTGACGATTTTAAAGCTTTAGTTCATTGAAGACGAGTGAGCTTCATAGCCTTTCTTGTTGACTCGTATTTCACGTCCCTTTGATGATCAACTTCCCCCCAACTGTCTTCTGTGGTGTTTCTGGTTCGAAACTTCTCTCTCGCAAGTTTCTGCTTTTCAAGTCACGGGGCAAAGATACAACCAACTGTTGTGTGTGTGGGTTTTTTATGTCGTTTTTTTTTTTTCAGTGTTTGGGAATGCGTGCTTCTAATGGGGTAAGTTTCTTTAATCTTTTAGTGATGAGAATTGTTTCCTTTTTTTTTTTTATTATTATAGTATATGCCCTCTCATAT
>NC_090739.1:7059700-7075060 GCF_036898095.1 Palaemon carinicauda
ATAATGTAAAATTTTTGTGTGGAAATTAGGTCTCCTAAATTTGAAACACAATAGGAGCAAGGGTGCAGAATGAAAGGTCTTACTGTTATCTATATCGCGAATATAATTCCCTCCTGACAGCAAAACAGGAAAAGATATTTTTCGTTGAGAATTGTTTTTATAATTTTTGGGGGATTTTAACTTGCTTTATTATTATTATTATTATTATTATTATTATTATTATTATTATTATTATTATTATTATTATTACCTCCGCCAACGATGTTGGGAGTAGGTTATGTTTTCACCCCTGTTTGTCCGTTTGTCTGTTTGTTTGTTTGTGAACAGCTTCCTGGCCACAATTTTACTCATAGAGTAGTGAAACGTTCAGGGATTCATTGTTATGTTGACACGTGGAAGTGATTCAATTTTGAAAGTCCTAGGTCAAAGGTTAAAGTCAAGATCGAGCAAAAGTTTGATCGAATTAACCCTAATCTTAACCCTAAGTTCGCACATGGTCGTCACACAGACTTCAAATACGCCTACGATCTAAATTGATTCTGGGAAAGGCAAGCTGGTTTCGAGAAATAAGCTCCCGTGGCGAAGGTCTGCACTCTTAGTGCTTTTCTAGATGTTGTTATTATTATTATTATTATTAATTCAGATTAGAATATTGTCTCAAACTGTTAAGAATATATAGTAACCCGTTGTGAATATATGAAAACTGGCACCCTATTTTTCTTATCTACGGACATCCTGCTGATATTGGAGTAACCTTTCTGCTGGTATCTGACGACGGACGAGACAGAGAGAGAGAGAGAGAGAGAGAGAGAGAGAGAGAGAGAGAGAGGATCGTTTAGATTTGCCATATGAACTTAGGACATATTACATTAGCTTTTCAAGTCTGTTAGCTAAAGTTTTTTATTGATATTTTCTAGTTTTATCTTTTGTTGGGTCTCGAAGTTTGTTCATTTTAGCTTTCGAATATTTTCTGTTGGAGCCTCCTTTCATTGAAGCCTCAGTTATAAGTTTCGTATTCTCTTAGTTTTAAAAGCGCATAGATTATTTTATTAATAGATTAGTGGTAGCCTTTTGGAAACGACCTTACCTAGCGATCTATTGGACTGGGGTTCGAGTCTGCACAGACTCGACAGTTTCTTTTAGCGCCTTCAAATTCACCATCCTTGTGAGCTAAGTATGGGGTATTTGGGGGAGCATATAGGTCTACCTGCTGATTCATCAGTAGCCATCGCCTGGCTTTCCCTGGTCCTAGCTTGGTTGAAGAGCAGGCTTGAGTACTGCTCGTATGGACAGTATATATGGTCAGTCTCTAGGGCAGTTTTCTGCTTGGGCATTATCACTGTCACTTGCTTCTCCTATTCATGAGCAACCTTTAAGAAACATTTAAAGCAATAATAGTTATAATAAATTCCATTCTTATATCTTTCTCTTAACCCTCTTTAACCTTTACTTCATAGTACTGTGAAGTATTCCCATCGGCGCTGAATGAACCCTCGGCCCCAGCTCCTTGCCATATATCCCAAATTACATAAACAAAATCATGTAATAATAGTTGGCATATTCAAATATATATTTGTTCATCTTGCTTTTCCTGGTTGCATTCGATAAAATCTATTTTGCTCAAGGTATGTATTCACCCCTGTCGTTTGTTTGTTTGCTAGTGAGCACCTTTACATAAAAACTACTGTACCTATTTTGACCAAATTTATTAGTTATGTTGAGTATGGCCCAAGGATAAATCTGTAACATTTTGGATGAAGTACATCAATATACAAGTACGCAGCAGTACTTTGAAAGTAATCGCAATGTTAAGTAAATAGCAAATATTTTGTTAGTTTATTTTTTGATTGTGAACAGTTTATAATGCAAAAACGACGGAACCACTTTTAACGGAAGTTGGTTGACATGTGAGGTATGACCCAAGGACAAATCCACTAGATTTTGAAGAAAATACATCGAAGTACTAGTACGCAGTGGAGAGCGAAATAAGACTGCCGGTGTGACGGTCTGAACCAACCCCCGGTCTCACAATACTCCTTTATAATCTGCGCATGCGCGAACATTACCGTTTGCCAGTGCATACGAGGTTGATGTTTTATTTTTCTGTAATTTAGCGTGCGCAGCTCAACATTACCGCTTGCCAGTACATGCGAGCTTGATGTTTTATTTTCATGCGAGCGAAGCGAGCTAATGGCGGAAAAGAACCATTATACAATGTCAAGGAGAATTCTGAGACCGGGGGATCGTTCAGACCGTCACACCGGTCGAGGCAAAGGCATGCTCTCTACTGAGTGCTCTTCTAGTTTTGAGGGGACAGCTCATTCATGAACACTCTCCCATAATAGTGTGTCCACAATAGTTCAAGCTTATTGATAGTAATCCATGTTCTAGAGAATATATTAGCTAGTTCCTGTCCAACAAATTAAGATGAGAATCGGCAGCTGGAGACCAGGCAGGCGAACAATACATGAAAGAAGGTAGAATGAAAGAATTAAAACACTTTTATGTGTTCTCTTTTAGGTTTCTGATATGGAAGTGCTCTTAACTTCAGGCTGTTAAAATTTGCCTATTGGGTATCTGTTAACACCCTTGATAACATTATTGGTGGAAATGTGCGTTCGTAATACATTGACCAAATGCGTAAAGATATTATAACAAGATTAGAATGACGCAACTGTTCGGAAATTGAATGCACAACAGAGATTACATTGTTTCAACTGCGGTTATCTAAATGGAATTGTACGGTCAAGATCACCCATTGTCTATAGATACGTATTCGAATAATGGACGTCTTTTTATTCTTATTCAGCAGTGATTCATTTATACAAAGAAGTGACCTAAATGATTTGAATAAGGTGATTCATATTGGATCCTGCATATTGTTCATCGCTATTCTTGCTAGTCAATTGGAAACATCCCTGCCTGGCAATCTGTTGGACAGGGGTTCGAAACCCACTCTCTGTAGTTTCTTGTAGTATCTGCAATCTCACCATCCTTGTGAGCTAGTGATGAGTGGTGTGGGAGAGTTTATAAGGCTACCTGCTGAATCATCAGTAGCCATTGCCTGGCACTCCCTGGTCCTAGCTTTGGAAGAAGAGAATTAGAGTTAATCGAACAGAATTAAAGTGATATGAAATGTCACTTTTTATTTAGAGAAAGTGGCATTTTAATTTTCATAACCTCGTTTTATTTACCAAAAACTCTCCATCTTATGCTTATCCTTCTTTTAATTTAGGTCTCATGTCCTGGAGAAACACTTACTTTCTGTCCTAAGTATATATATTCATTAATATTCTCTATATGTTCGCCCATAACTTTCTTTGTCCTGTCCCTTGCCTCTGCCATTTATGAGCTATCTTTAAACCTTTATTGATAGCTCTTTCTCTTTGACCATTTTTTTTCTGGAAAAAAAGAGAGAAGATTTAGAATTAGCCAGAATAGTTGAGCTTTTGAAACATTTGGTTATCCCAGTACCGAGTTCACTGTCCAGGTCTGCAGATAACTGTGTTTCGAGGTGTTGATTTCAATCATTTACGCAGGGAACCCATTTTGTATTGTTAAATAGAAAATGTTATAAATAATCTAATATACTGTACTTGCGTTGTGTGTGTGTGTGTATATATATATATATATATATATAAATTATATATATATGTGTATATATGTATATATATATATATATACATTATATATATATATATATTTACATATATACATATATATATATGTATATATATATGTATATATATATTTATATATATAAATATATATTTACATATATACATATATATATATATATATATGTGTGTGTATATATATGTATATATATATATGTGTGTGTGTATATATATATATATATATATATGTATGTATGTATGTAAATATAACTCGCAGTGTGTATATATTTATACAGAGAGAGAGAGAGAGAGAGAGAGAGAGAGAGAGAGAGAGAGAATTTTAGACCGGAAATTTATAATAATTAGCTGTCAGAATCTACTTAACACCATGATGAATTTGTATTGTATATCTTATATAGTCTTAGAAGCAATGTGAGCTAATAATTAAAGTCTTAAACAGGTGATTGATGAAGCGAGAAATATTATGGAGATCCATTTGATGTTTGAAAAATTTAATTTGTTAAGAAAATCCAGTTTATATGTGTGAATGTAAATTTTCTGATGTAATGGAAGATATATATATATATATATATATATATTTACATATATATACATATGTATATATATATATATATATATATATTTAATGTGTGTATGTTTGTGCATTATGTATGTATATATGTGTATATATACATTAAGAGTTCATTAATTGGTGGTTTTCTGCATTTAGTATAAACATTAGACATCAGATTAAATACACAAAATCAAGTAATGTGCTTTTTTTATTCATGCTGGCTCTTACAGTACATTTGTTCGTGCAATTCTTGTAATGGTGTGTATACTATATATATATATATATATATATATAAACCATAAATACCTATTCTCTTTGTGGCCGAGTGGTCAGAGTCACTGTAACCTCAGTTTCGACTTGGTCTGTGTTCGAATCCTTGGCCGACCAGAAGCTATTATTATTTGGTTAATTCGTCCTTGGGTCTCTGATCCCCGGACAGAAGTAATTGGATATTAAGAGGTATTTATGACTTATATAAATATATGAAAATCACGATTAAATGTTATATATATATATATATATATATATCGTCTTGAGTGTAAATGTTGAAATTTTACTCTAGGCTGTACCACCACAAAATTAATGTCTCAAGTGTCCCCCTTCGTTTCTGAGCAAGAGTTCTACATTAGCCCCACACTGTTAGGGTTATGATGTACGACAGACCTCATACCTGTTTCGTTTTTTGTCAGTTCTGGAAACCAGACGCATGTGGATGGAGAGCTTTGGAAGAAGAGAAGTAGAGTTAATCGAACAGAATGAAGGTTAAATGAAATGCCAATTTTTCTTTTTCTTTTTTTTCTTTTTTAGAGAAAGTGGCATTTTACCTTTCATAACCTCGTATTGTTTACCAAAAGCTCTCTCGTATGATTAACCTTCTGTTAATTTCGTTTGCGTGTCCTGAAGAAACACTTACTGTCTGCCCTATATATATATATATATATATATATTATATATATATATATATATATATACATACATATTCGTTAATAATCTCCAGATGTTCGCCCATAACACTTATTTTGTTATGTCTGCATCTGTATTTTCATTGAAAATTATCTTTGTTTTACTCATATTCATTTTCAGTCCTACATTTCTACTTTTTACATTATCTTAGTTTTACTCGTATTCATTGTCAGTCCTACATTTCTGCTTTCTCTATTCTAATCTTTTATCATCTTTTTATTTATTTGTAATGCAACTATCCTTTCCGTCTGTAGAGGAATCAGGCAACATACAAACAAAACAAAAAAAAAATAAACTATCAAACCTTACTTTTCGAGGCCTGAATGAGTCTGGAAGGCTGAAGAAGCCGTCTACATTTATAGAGGCGAGTTTCATTGTCCATAGGGCAAAGGGAAAATAAACAAGTAGTGTAGCGAGTAAGCAGCTATTGTGACCATTGTTTTTCGAGTCGAATGCTTTTACACACAGCTCGTGTGAAGAAGAGGCCGGAACAGAAGCTGCCTTTGCCAACGTGAAAGAAGGGTGAAGAAGAAGAAGGCTATTTTTTTTCTTTTTTTCTTTTTTCTTTACAGGTTTCCTTTTATAGAGGCTAAGACGCTTCTTTTAACAAACACACGCGCGCTCACAGATGGATCCTCTGTATGAGAGAGAGAGAGAGAGAGAGAGAGAGAGAGAGAGAACTTGATGAAATAACTTTTTTTTTCAATGATTAGTGATAATAATTAGACCCGTGCTTAAAACTTAAGCTCTATTACTTTGGGTATGTAATGTCTTACTTTCGACAATTTTAATATATTTTTGATAAAAAATAAAAACTTATTATCCCGCTAATGATGATATGATTTTATCGCAACAATGTAAGGAAAAAGGATTTAAATTTTCTTTAACCTTCTTGACCGCACTCACCGGCACTCATATATATATATATATATATATGTGTGTGTGTGTGTGTATGTGTGTGTGTGTGTGTGTGTACGTGCGAAAAAAACATGCGCTTAGATTTTTTAAGCACTCTAAAACCTAAAACCTAATTCTTTAAGCACGAACAGGACGATTCAAATCTCGATAGAGGAGTTGGAGCTTTGCTGGTCAAATGAGAAAGTTATTTATAAATTCCTTTTTCAGAATTTATTGGTATTATTTCTTATTTATAAATATACACACTTTTTATGTTCATAAATAATAGACACCATTTTATTTATAAATAATACAGACCTTTTTATTCATAAATAGAGACCTTTTTATTTATAGATAATAGACATATTTTTATTTATAAGTAATAAACACCTTTTTATTTATAAATAATAAACACCTTTTTTTACTATCATTACGAACAGCCTACCTCAATGTATTGTTTATACATTTCTACAGATATATTCATTTTGTCATTTTTTTTTTCAAATATATTAAAATAAGCCAATTTTTAGCGCCTGTCGAATTGACAGAAAGATTTTTGTACATTTTTTTTTTCTTTTTATAATTTGCCCTTATTCTGTTCACTTCTCATTCCCAACGATTTATTGGTTTTAGCAATAATACAAACTTCGTCAGGAGAATTCCATTCAATATTTTCGATTATATACATCACGTGTTTATGTAAATCTATGTCTTTATATATATATATATATATATATATTGTATATATATATATATGTGTGTGTGTGCTTGTATATATATATATATACATTATGTGTATATATATACATACATTATGTATATATATATATATATATATATATTTATATATATAGATATATATATTTATATATTTATATAAATTTATATATATATATATGTGTGTGTGTGTGTGTGTGTGCGTGTATTCTCAGTTACTCGTTAAACTTTTATTTACAAATTCCGTTTCGTGTAAGCTGACAGTTCTTATCATATAACAAACAATAATACCGTTTTATTAAGGAATGTTGTGTGTCGTTTCCAGGACAATCTCTCTCTCTCTCTCTCTCTCTCTCTCTCTCTCTCTCTCTCGCTAGTATTTTTAAGGCTTAAGGGCTTTTGTGTAAGGAAATGTCGGTATCTTTTTTATATCGATTTGGTATCAGATAAAGTTTCCTTCGTAGACACTTTGGTCAAACTTTATCGGTAACATGATAAGATTATTGGTTCTCTATACTGAGTTTATTTTACCTGTCAGGATCTTCCTTGAACTTATATTCATTGGAATGATCTCAATAAGACACTATATATATGTGTATATATATATATATATATATATGTATATATATATATATATATATGTATATATATATATAAATTATATATAGATTATATATATATATATATATGAATATATATATATATATATATATATGAATAGGATCAGGGTATTTTGAGATGGTTTGTTCCTGTGGGGAGAACGGGTTATGTTGAGATGGTGAAAAAGTTTATAAGTTGAGTAAAAATACCCTCTAATGGTTAAGTAGATGGCGTTAAAGACGTATTAGAGATGAAGCTGTCATCGATGGGCCTTGGTTACGTGAATAAAGCGGCTAATGTCTTGGAAGTTTTGTGCACGTGAAGTTCATCCAAGAGGCAGCAGTTATAATATGAAGTGAGCATTGACATATATATATATATATATATATATATTGATCCGTTTGTGGATTTTCGACAGCCTATCGTGGAATTGTTTTCTTGTATGGTGTGCATTCTGTAATATTAATAGACTATATAAGGAAATCCGTATGTAATATGATTATATAGACATCTACCGTGATGTATTTCCTTAATAATTTCAGATTGTTTTAATTTTATTTTATTTTGTATTTAGCTCTAATACTAATAATAATTTCTCTCTTTTCTAGGTAAGAGCTTCTGTCTTCTTGGTGACAGGATGAAATGTGTAGTTCTGAAAGAGCTAGAGATCGGTGGTAAGTCCATCTAAGTCCGTACTGTCAATCATATTAACACGATCGTCGGATTATTACTTCTGTTGTCTCTTCTTCTATCTCCTCTCTTCCTTCTTCCAAATTGAATTATCCAACCTTCTCCTTCTGTCCCTTGTTGCTTTATAAGTAGAATCATCCTGTCTGGTGATCGCCAGACTGTGGTTCCAGTCCCGCTCAAGTTTGATAGTTTCTTGTAGTATCTAAAACCTCACCATCCTTGCGAGTTGAGGTTACAGGGTTTGGGGAAGCCTATAGGTCTACCTGCTGAGTCATCAGCAGCCATTGCCTGGTTTTCCCTGGTCCTAGCTTGGATGGAGAATGGGCTTCTATTTATGATCAGCCTCTAGGGCAATATCACTGTTCCTTGCCTCTGCCATTCATGAGTGGCCTTTAAACCTTTAAACGTTCTTTTAAGTATTGTATGTTTTCTGATGGAGGATAATAACGCGTGTTGTTTAAAATCATAAAAAAGTCGAAACGTGTTTTATTTCATTTTCTATTTTATGTATTTTGGAAAAAGTAACACGTGTACTTTGGATCAATTTCAATCTTGCAAATTACAGTCATAACTTACAATTTTGTAACATCAAGACAATTTGTTTCTTCATTTGTATTTCTGAACTTTACTATGACAATATACATTTGAATGCGCTTTTGATGTGAAAAACTTTTTTATGACAATGATTCTTAAGATATCTTTAGTTATTCATGCAGCGAATATACGCATATTTAATTCTTTTAAGAGTACTTCACTGTCATTATTCATTCATTTATTTATTGTGGGAAAGTTAGATTGGATTTGACGTTTTTAAATGTTGAAGTCTTGAAGTCTTAAGTCCTAAGTCTTTCGTAACTATTATCAGTTGGTTGAAAGTCTTTGACAAGCATTTTCGTTACGCTTTCATCCGAAATAATTATAAGATTTTTTAGAATCTTCCCTTTATGATAAAGAGCAAGTGTCGGAATATATATATATATATATATATATGTGTGTGTGTGTGTGTGTGTTTGTGTGTGTTTTTTTCTAGTCACCCTTGTGATGGAGGGGGGGTTGTTACCCTGAGAGGACATGGGAAGGGTGTGGGAAGAGTTTAATGTGTGTGCATGTGCATATCTATATAAATATCTATTTGTCATTTTGACGGGTCGCCTACACTAGAAAGATAGAATGAAATGGAGTAGAGAAAAAAATAGTGAAATTACAACAGACACAAAAAACTATTGTTTTAAAACATGTAAGGCAATTTCCATCAGCATCAAAATAGACTTTTTTTTCCATGTATTAAGAAGAATGGTTAACAGTTTTATCATTGTCTAGATATTTTCAAAGGCAATTCATATATATATATATATATATATAAAAAAACTGGATGTTCTGTGCTGTCCATTGAAAAGGATCAAAACGATTGAAATAGTATTCTTGGAAAAGGTGTTAAAAAGAGTTTTTTTAGATTAATTTCTGATTCATTTGAAATTCAATTACTGCACAAGAATAGAAGAAAAAGGTTTTTGTTCTCCACAAAAGCATTGCAGTTTATTTTTGATTGAGGGCAAAAATTTTGTTTGACGTACTTTGGATGTGGGTTTATTGATTTTGATTTTTAAGAAAATTTATTCTTTTTAATTATGGGGTTATGTATGAAATTAGTTTAGTATTACCTTTTCTTGTATTTGTATAGATTATGTGTATACATTATTTATTTATGAATATATAAAGTTATATATGTATGTGCGTATAATGTATAGATATATTTACACACACACACACACACACACACACATATATATATATATATATATATATTTATATATTTGTAATATATATATATCACACATATGGAAGACCAAGGGCTAGATAGCTGAAGACTAAGAAACGTGAAGTAGGAGATGATGAATGGAGACGTATTGATTTAATTGCTCAAGATAGATACGCCTGGCGAAATGTAACCAAGGCCCTATGCGTCAGTAGGCGTGGAAGGAGATGACGATGATGATATATATATAGAAAAGTAGATAGATAGAGAGAGAGATAGACGATGAAAAAAAAAACCTGAAATATTTAACCTTTCGTAAATATATCCGTATTTGCAAGCAGCTCTTATAGGAGAAGTACACTGCAAAATCAAACCATTGTTCTCTAGTCTTGGGTAGTGCCATAACCTCTGTACCATGGTCTTCCACTGTCCTGGGTTAGAGTTCTCTTGCTTGAGGGTTCATTCGGGCACTATAGTCTATCTAATTGCTCTTCCTCCTGTTTTGTTAAAATTTTAATAGTTTATATTGGAAATATTTATTTTAATGTTGCTGTTCTTAAAATGTTTTATTTTTCCTTGTTTGAATTCCTCGCTGGGCTATTTTCGCTGTTAGAGCCATTGGGCTTATATCATCTTGCTTTTCCAACTGGGGTTGTAGCTTAGGAATTGATAATAATAATAATAATAGTAATAATAATAATAATAATGACAGGAGTAGAGTTAGTATATTTTTCTATTTCCGAGGTATACTGTAGAGTATATGAAGCAATTCACTATTACCTCGAACCTGTAAAACCAGCAGTAGCTTGGAATACGGGGTGGGGGGTGGGGGGGAGCCAGGAGGAGTAGAAAAAACACAGCGTTGGGAGGTTCAATATCGGAAATTTTCTTTTGTAGTACCTCGACTTCAGTTGCCTATTTACTTTCTATGTCCTCCCACCATATTGATCACAGGAGCTCAATACTATAATCAATTAGCAAGGGGAGAGCGCATGATGATGAGGATGAGAGAGAGAGAGAGAGAGAGAGAGAGAGAGAGTCTTTACTGAGGAAGAGTACTAAAAGATTTGAAAAAATAAATAATAGTTTAAATACCTTGGAGGTCATAAACTTTACACTTCAATTAAGAGAGAGAGAGAGAGAGAGAGAGAGAGAGAGAGAGAGACTTTACTGAGGAAGAGTACTAAAAGATTTGAAAAAATAAATAATAGTTAAAATACCTTGGAGGTCAGAAACTTTACACTTCAATTAAGAGAGAGAGAGAGAGAGAGAGAGAGAGAGAGAGAGAGAGAGAGAGTGTAATTAGGGAGGATGAGCACCAAAAGATTAGAGAGATTTTCCGTATAGAAAAAAACTTTGAGCACAGGAACTTTATACTATAATTGATAAAGAAGGAGAGACCACACAGAGAGAGAGAGAGAGAGAGAGAGAGAGAGAGAGAGCACTCTCTCTCTCTCTCTCTCTCTCCACTCCACTCTCTCTCTCTCTCTCTCTCTCTCTCTCTCTCTCTCTCTCTCTCTCTCTCTCTCTCTTAATTCAAGTATAAAGTTATGTGGATTCGAGAGAATAAATGTGTGCTACAATATACGAGCTTTGAGCTCCGGAACTTTATACTAAAATTAATTAAGGAGACCATGCTGAGAGAGAGAGAGAGAGAGAGAGAGAGAGAGAGAGAGAGATCCCCGATTTTGCGTGGCCTTGGAATCGTATCTATTTGCTTGGTGTTTGTTGTACTAAAAGTACTATTTTTTTATTCGTAAGTTTACCATCTGTTGCTATATCCGCTCTCCCCGATCTTAGATAGACAGCTGTGTGGGCGTCTACTTGTTGAGGGAGAGAGAGAGAGAGAGAGAGAGAGAGAGAGAGAGGAGTCCTTTTAGGTTTTTCCGAAAAGGGGGGGAGTTACATTGCAATTTTATTGGATTATTTTTACCTGCAAGTTCTGAAGAGGTGGGTTTTACCTTACTCCGTTTTGTTTGCTTGCTTGTAGCAGGAGGAGAATTTAGTTTCAAAGCATTGGGAATTGTTTTCAGTAGTTTTGACTTTAAGAATGGATCGAATTTTTTGTATTATTAAAAAATGCGTTTGCCTGTTTCAGAAAGAGAATTTATTTTCAAAGCATTATGATTTTTTTTTTTATAATGATTTTAAAAATGGATCGAATTCTTGCATTATTAGAAATTTCTTTTGTTTGAGTGAAAGAATGTATATTGAAAAAAAAATTGAAATGATTTTCCTTTCTCTTAAATTTGAATAGGATCGAATTTTTTAATTATTAAAGAAATCGTTTGCTCGTTTGAAAGAGATAAAGTATTTTGAAACAAATTGGAATTGCTTTAATTTTTTTTAACTTTAAAAAGAATCAAATTTTTGAATTATGAACAAAAATCGTTTGCTTGTTTGAGAAAAAGAGAATGAATTTTGAAAGAATTTGCAATTATCTTAATTTACGTTGATTTTAAAAAGAATTGAATTTATGTATTATTAAAAAAAAGTTTGTTGTTTGAGAAAGAATGTATTTTAAAAAAAATTATTTTCATTTTTGTTAACTTTAAAAGGGATAGAAATTTTTTAATTTTTCGAGTTAAAAACTAGTCTTCAAAGAGATGACACAGACGATAAGATATTATCAGTTTTATTCTGAAAAAAAAAAAAGAAATGATAATTTCTGGGTAAAATTTACTTGAAATTCTATCAATATTGATGGTTCCGAATATCTGTCTTTATTTTGACTCTACGAAAAAAAAAAAACAGATTTCTTACAATACGCCAAGGCGCGTATATTTTGAAAGCAAACATTGGATATATGCATTCAAGTCCTTTCGAGTTTTAACAAGATTACATCGTCTCTCTCTCTCTCTCTCTCTCTCTCTCTCTCTCTCTCTCTCTCTCTCGTCATTTTGTGGTTATTTTTATGTTATTGTATATATCTAAGTGAGTGAAAAGTGAGGTAAATTTCTCTTTGAAATTTGGATAATTTGCCCAAGAAAATTTATGGTACTAGTAGCCGTGAAATTACAGCAATTATTTACACATGCAAAATTTTCCACGAGAGAGATATCAGTTTCAGGTTAAACTGAGGTGGGGTATAAAATGACATTCGTCCTCTTCATATCTTACTCAATTTATACTATAGATTAATTTATTTATTTATTTTTATTTTTATTTTTTTTTTTTATTTTTTTTTTTTTTATAAATGGTCATATATGTGCAATGTACGAACAATTTTCTACAAATCAGAAGCCTTTTACGCTTCAAATTCTTATGCATTTTCTTATATGTCACAGGTGATAAGATTACATGGTATGCTGTAGCTCCTTTTTCTTTGATCTATTCTATATATATATATATGTGTGTGTGTGTGTGTATGTATGTGTGTATATATATATATATATATATATATGTGTGTGTGTATGTTTATGTGTATGTGTATATGTATATGTATATGTGTATATGTATATATATATGTGTGTGTGTATGTGTATGTGTATATGTATATGTGTATATGTATATGTGTATATATATATATATATATATATCTTTTCAACATTCAGCCGTGTCCCCTAGCAAGGAATTACTAAGAAAAAAAAACACATACCAACGCATTGGTCATTGCCACATTCACATTCTTTTAAACTGCTCAGTTGTAGGTAAACCCCTTTTGCAGAAAAACACTAGTATATACTGTGTATTCTGATACATGTTTGTGATACATGTATGTGATACAACAATGTGGTGATTTCCATTCCTTTAAAACCCCAGTATGCTAGCCAGTACATCTCTCTCTCTCTCTCTCTCTCTCTCTCTCTCTCTGTGCATCTGTTTATCTATTTATCTATCTATTTACCAGTATGCCTGCACGTATTTTGAGTATTAGAATTCATACACCATAAACTATATAAAAATAAACTCTCTCTCTCTCTCTCTCTCTCTCTCTCTCTCTCTCAGAGTAAATAGTCTTCGTGGATGTACAAAAAAGTCTGATACCTCCAAAGGCATTTTAACTCCTTGTAACACATTTCCTCTCTCTCTCTCTCTCTCTCTCTCTCTCTCTCAGAGTAAATAGTCTTCGTGGATGTACAAAAAAGTCTGATACCTCTAAAGGTATTTTAACTCCTTGTAACACATTTCCTCTCTCTCTCTCTCTCTCTCTCTCTCTCTCTCTCTCTCTCAGAGTAAATAGTCTTCGTGGATGTACAAAAAAGTCTGATACCTCCAAAGGCATTTTAACTCCTTGTAACACATTTCCTCTCTCTCTCTCTCTCTCTCTCTCTCTCTCTCAGAGTAAATAGTCTTCGTGGATGTACAAAAAAGTCTGATACCTCCAAAGGCATTTTAACTCCTTGTAACACATTTCCTCTCTCTCTCTCTCTCTCTCTCTCTCTCTCTCTCAGAGTAAATAGTCTTCGTGGATGTACAAAAAAGTCTGATACCTCTGAAGGTATTTTAACTCCTTGTAACACATTTCCCCCCTCTCTCTCTCTCTTTTCTCTCTCTCTCTCTCTCTCTCTCTCTCTCTCTCTCTCTCAGAGTAAATAGTCTTCGTGGATGTACAAAAAAGTCTGATACCTCCAAAGGCATTTTAACTCCTTGTAACACATTTCCTCTCTCTCTCTCTCTCTCTCTCTCTCTCTCTCTAATGTATCTGGATCTGTATACGAAGGGTTCTGCATTAATGCCACACAAAGGGCTGATGTCTTTCTGATCCTCTTCTGATACTCTGGGGATTGGAGAGTAACGTCAGAGCTCTGTAATGGAGTTTGCCTCTCTCTCTCTCTCTCTCTCTCTCTCTCTCTCTCTCTCTTTATGATGATGTTGCTCTGTCCTTGTGTGCTTTGAGGGGCCGGATTTTTTTCCATATATAAGCAGTAGAAAAAAACATTTTAGGGCTGAAGGTATTCGTAGAATACATTACATTTTGTTCAGGAAGAACTGCATGAAATCTCTCTCTCTCTCTCTCTCTCTCTCTCTCTCTCTCTCTTTCTCTTTATGATGATGTTGCTCTGTTCTTGTGTGCTTTGAGGGGCTGGATTTTTTTTTCCAAAGGTAAGCAGTACAAAAAGACATTTTTGGGCTGAAGGTATTCGCAGAATACATTACATCCGGGAATGAATTAAGCTTTGTGTATATTTTATTTTGTTCAGGAAGAACTGCGTGAAATTCTCTCTCTCTCTCTCTCTCTCTCTCTCTCTCTCTCTCTCTGCGATTTAAATTACGTCATATGAGTAATTTTTATTTTGGTAATTTGACTTATTTTGATTTAATTTGCAGATTACGAAGTTTATCTCGAAAATAGATCACTCTATTTGGTAGAGTAAATTACCTAATACCACACTAAAAATATTCAACGGCAACAATGTGAAATAGATATGTATTTATAGTAACCAATACCGTAATTGTATATACAAATGAGGGTATAATATTAAACAGAATTTTTTTTATATAAAGATATTTTTAAAGGAAACTAATCTCTAAACATGATATGCTAAAAACATCCATTTAGTTAACTTGTACTTCTAAACATGGACAGTGTTTGTGATTTATAT
>NC_090739.1:7080560-7088060 GCF_036898095.1 Palaemon carinicauda
ATATATATATATATATATATATATACATATATATTATATATATATACATATATATATATTATATATATACATATATATATTATATATATACATATATATATTATATATATACATACATATATATATATATATATATATATATATATATATATATATATATATATATTATATATATACATATATATATATATATATATATATATATATATATATATATATATATATATATATATAGATAGATAGATAGATAGATAGATAGATAGATAGATAGATAGATAGATAGATAGATAGACAGACAGACAGACAGACAGACAGGCAGACACTTGCTCTATTATTATATAGGGAGATACCAGCCATTTTTCCTTCAATACATGCCGGCGTTCTTGCGGGAAACGTGTACCCGTGCTGACGTCATTCGCGGTTTGACACCTTTGACTCACCGTCATCATTTACAGTTCCATTTCTACAAATTTATTCTTTGCACGCCAAAAGAAACTTTCTTCTGTAAACGTTTCCATAACTCGGGTTTATTGTTGCACGAAAGGTGAATAAGTATTATTTTCATGTCAGAAGTAATAATATTCATGTCACAAGAGTCTTTTTGAGGTGAATAAGTATTATTTTCATGTCAGAAGTAATTATATTCAAGTCACAAGAGTCTTTTTGAGGTGAATAAGTATTATTTTCATGTCAGAAGTAATAATATTTATGTCACAAGAGTCTTTTTGAGGTGAATAAGTATTATTTTTATGTCAGAAGTAATTATATTCAAGTCACAAGAGTCTTTTTGAGGTGAATAAGTATTATTTTTATGTCAGAAGTAATTATATTCAAGTCACAAGAGTCTTTTTGAGGTGAATAAGTATTATTTTCATGTCAGAAGTAATTATATTCAAGTCACAAGAGTCTTTTTGAGGTGAATAAGTATTATTTTCATGTCAGAAGTAATAATATTCTAGTCACAAGAGTCTTTTTGAGGTGAATAAGTATTATTTTTATGTCAGAAGTAATAATATTCTAGTCACAAGAGTCTTTTTGAGGTGAATAAGTATTATTTTCATGTCAGAAGTAATAATATTCTAGTCACAAGAGTCTTTTTGAGGTGAATAAGTATTATTTTTATGTCAGAAGTAATTATATTCAAGTCACAAGAGTCTTTTTGAGGTGAATAAGTATTATTTTTATGTCAGAAGTAATTATATTCAAGTCACAAGAGTCTTTTTGAGGTGAATAAGTATTATTTTTATGTCAGAAGTAATTATATTCAAGTCACAAGAGTCTTTTTGAGGTGAATAAGTATTATTTTTATGTCAGAAGTAATTATATTCAAGTCACAAGAGTCTTTTTGAGGTGAATAAGTATTATTTTCATGTCAGAAGTAATTATATTCAAGTCACAAGAGTCTTTTTGAGGTAAATAAGTATTATTTTCGTCAAAAGTAACTCTTCATGTCAGCAGATTCTTTTTGACTATTGAAAACATCCCTGTCTAGTGATTTGCCGGATTGCGGTTCGAGTCCCGCTCAAGCTCGATAGTTTCTTGTAGCATCTGCTACATCATCCTTGTAAGCTAAGGATGGGAGTTTGGGTCTACCTGCTGAGTCATCAGCAGCCATTGCCTAGTCCTCCCTGGCCCAAGCTTAGATGGAGAGCGATCTTGAGTGCTGATCATATGTACATGCAGGTAAAGTCAGTCTCTAGGGCATTGTACCACTAGGCAATGTAATATCACTGTCCCTTGCCTCTACCATTCATGTTCGGCATTTAAAACTTTAATATGGTTCTTTGTTCACACAAAAATGAACAGTTTAAAAAACCTTTTACCAAGTGACCAGCCTCTGTTGTTAGTGTCTTTAGTGTCTGCAACCTTACCATCCTTGTGAGCTTCGGTTGGGGTGTTTGGGGGAGCCTATAGGTCTATCTTGTCTATCTGCTGAGTCATCAGCAGGCATTACCGGCCCCTCCCTGGTCCTCGCTTGGGTGGAGAGGGGGCTTGGACGTTGATCATATAATATATGGTCAGTCTCTAGGGCATTGTCTAGCTTGCCTAGGCAATGTTACTGTCCCTTGCCTCTGCCATTCATGAGCGGCCTTTAAACCTTTAATCAAGAGGAATAACGTCTAAGGCGGGGAAATATATCACCCCAGTGTTGGATAACGTCTTACATTTCAACCCACTACTTCTGACACTTGAGTTTCAAAAGGTGGCAAAAGGTGGCGCCACTGATGAAAGTTTCGTTTTTGTACTTTCTTGTGCTAAGGTCTTTTTTTTTTCTCTCTCTCTCCAAGTTGTATCTGATGTATTGGATTCTTGAGAGAGAATTGATTCCGTGTCCTTTTTCATCATTATCATCTCCTTGATGAACGAACCCATGGGTTTCTTCAATGCTAGTCTTAATTAGGAATCAACTCGAGTACATGGATTCTTTATAAATTGCTTCTTAATAGCGATAGGTATCTAGGTTAATTACGTTAAAAGAAAGTTTATTAATTATCTCTTTTCATGTTTCAATACCTTCTTACAGGTTTCTTGATTTTTGTTACCCCTCTCCAAAACTTTAATCCCTTTAAAATACTCTAATATTTGAAATAAGTGGCATATGTATATAGATTAATTACGTTTAAAGAAGGTTTACTAACTATCCCTCTTCATATTTCAATACCTTTTTCAAGACAATTTTTAGATTTCTTGATTTTTGTTACCTCCACTAAATCTTCGACCACTTTAAAATACTCTAGTATTTAATATACTGTAATTGGGATAATTATATAGGTCAATTACTTGCAGTGAAGGTTTAATAACACTCGTCACATTTCAACACCTGCTTCCAGACAATTTATAGATTTCTTGATTTTTGTCATCCCACTCTAAAACTTCAATCACTTTAAAATACACTCATATTTGAGATAAGCGGGATTGGTATATAGGTCAATTACGTTCAGTGAAGGTTTAATAACACTCGTCACATTTCAATACCTTTATCCAGACATTTTATAGATATCTTATTTTTCGTCAGTCAACTCTAAAACTTCGACCACTTTAAAATACACGAATATTTAATATAAGCGGGATTGGTTTATAGGTCAATTACGTTCAGTGAAGGTTTAATAACACTCGTCACATTTCAATATCTTCATCCAGACAATTTATAGATATTTTGATTTTTGTCATTCCACTCTTAAAACTGCGATCACTTCACAAGACACGAATATCCTCATAATTGTCATCATTCCATGTTTCCGTTGTCTTGTTTCCTCAGGATATATGAACTGAGACACAAATGTCCTCATAATTGCCATCATTCCATGTTTTCGTTGTCTTGTTTCCTCAGGATATATGAACTGAGACACAAATGTCCTCATAATTGTCATCATTCTATGTTTCCGTTGTCTTGTTTCCTCAGGATATATGAACTGAGACACAAATATCCTCATAATTGTCATCATTCCATGTTTCCGTTGTCTTGTTTCCTCAGGATATATGATCTGAGACACAAATATCCTCATAATTGTCATCATTCCATGTTTCCGTTGTCTTTTTTCCCAGGATATATGAACTGAGACACAAATATCCTCATAATTGTCATCATTCTATGTTTTCGTTGTCTTGTTTCCCAGGATATATGAACTGAGACACAAATGTCCTCATAATTGTCATCATTCCATGTTTCCGTTGTCTTGTTTCCTCAGGATATATGAACTGAGACACAAATGTCCTCATAATTGCCATCATTCCATGTTTTCGTTGTCTTGTTTCCTCAGGATATATGAACTGAGACACAAATGTCCTCATAATTGTCATCATTCTATGTTTCCGTTGTCTTGTTTCCTCAGGATATATGAACTGGGACACAAATATCCTCATAATTGTCATCATTCCATGTTTCCGTTGTCTTGTTTCCTCAGGATATATGATCTGAGACACAAATATCCTCATAATTGTCATCATTCCATGTTTCCGTTGTCTTTTTTCCCAGGATATATGAACTGAGACACAAATATCCTCATAATTGTCGTCATTCCATGTTTTTGTTGTCTTGTTTCCCAGGATATATGATCTGAGACACAAATATCCTCATAATTGTCGTCATTCCATGTTTTTGTTGTCTTGTTTCCCAGGATATATGATCTGAGACACAAATATCCTCATAATTGTCGTCATTCCATGTTTTTGTTGTCTTGTTTCCCAGGATATATGATCTGAGACACAAATATCCTCATAATTGTCAACATCCCATGTTTTCGTTGTCTTATTTCCCAGGATATATGAACTGAGACACAAATATCCTCATAATTGTCGTCATTCCATGTTTTTGTTGTCTTGTTTCCCAGGATATATGATCTGAGACACAAATATCCTCATAATTGTCGTCATTCCATGTTTTTGTTGTCTTGTTTCCCAGGATATATGATCTGAGACACAAATATCCTCATAATTGTCATCATTCTATGTTTTCGTTGTCTTATTTCCCAGGATATATGAACTGAGACACAAATATCCTCATAATTGTCAACATCCCATGTTTTCGTTGTCTTATTTCCCAGGATATATGAACTGAGACACAAATATCCTCATAATTGTCGTCATTCCATGTTTTTGTTGTCTTGTTTCCCAGGATATATGATCTGAGACACAAATATCCTCATAATTGTCGTCATTCCATGTTTTTGTTGTCTTGTTTCCCAGGATATATGATCTGAGACACAAATATCCTCATAATTGTCGTCATTCCATGTTTTTGTTGTCTTGTTTCCCAGGATATATGATCTGAGACACAAATATCCTCATAATTGTCGTCATTCCATGTTTTTGTTGTCTTGTTTCCCAGGATATATGATCTGAGACACAAATATCCTCATAATTGTCAACATCCCATGTTTTCGTTGTCTTATTTCCCAGGATATATGAACTGAGACACAAATATCCTCATAATTGTCGTCATTCCATGTTTTCGATGTATTGTTTCCTCAGGATATATGATCTGAGACACAAATATCCTCATAATTGTCATCATTCTATGTTTTCGTTGTCTTTTTTTCCCAGGATATATGAACTGAGACACAAATATCCTGATAATTGTCGTAATTCCATGTTTTCGTTGTCTTATTTCCTCAGGATAAATGAACTGAGACACAAATATCCTCATAATTGTCGTCATTCCATGTTTTTGTTGTCTTGTTTCCCAGGATATATGATCTGAGACACAAATATCCTCATAATTGTCGTCATTCCATGTTTTTGTTGTCTTGTTTCCCAGGATATATGATCTGAGACACAAATATCCTCATAATTGTCAACATCCCATGTTTTCGTTGTCTTATTTCCCAGGATATATGAACTGAGACACAAATATCCTCATAATTGTCGTCATTCCATGTTTTTGTTGTCTTGTTTCCCAGGATATATGATCTGAGACACAAATATCCTCATAATTGTCGTCATTCCATGTTTTTGTTGTCTTGTTTCCCAGGATATATGATCTGAGACACAAATATCCTCATAATTGTCATCATTCTATGTTTTCGTTGTCTTATTTCCCAGGATATATGAACTGAGACACAAATATCCTCATAATTGTCAACATCCCATGTTTTCGTTGTCTTATTTCCCAGGATATATGAACTGAGACACAAATATCCCTATAATTGCCATCATTCTGTTTTCGTTGTCCTTTTTTTCCAGGATATATGAACTGAGACACAAATATCCCCACAATTGTCATCATTCCATGTTTTCGTTGTCTTGTTTCCTCAGGATATATGAACTGAGACACAAATATCCTCATAATTGTCATCATTCCATGTTTTCGTTATCTTGTTTCCCAGGATATATGAACTGAGACACAAATATCCTCATAATTGTCATCATTCTACGTTTTCGTTGTCTTGTTTCCCAGGATATATGAACTGAGACACAAATATCCTCATAATTGTCATCATTCTACGTTTTCGTTGTCTTGTTTCCCAGGATATATGAACTGAGACACAAATATCCTCATAATTGTCATCATTCCATGTTTTCGTTATCTTGTTTCCCAGGATATATGAACTGAGACACAAATATCCTCATAATTGTCATCATTCTACGTTTTCGTTGTCTTGTTTCCTCAGGATATATGATCTGAGACACAAATATCCTCATAATTGTCATCATTCCATGTTTTCGTTATCTTGTTTCCCAGGATATATGAACTGAGACACAAATATCCTCATAATTGTCATCATTCTACGTTTTCGTTGTCTTGTTTCCCAGGATATATGAACTGAGACACAAATATCCTCATAATTGTCATCATTCTACGTTTTCGTTGTCTTGTTTCCCAGGATATATGAACTGAGACACAAATATCCTCATAATTGTCATCATTCTACGTTTTCGTTGTCTTGTTTCCCAGGATATATGATCTGAGACAAAAATATCCTCATAATTGTCATCATTCTACGTTTTCGTTGTCTTGTTTCCCAGGATATATGAACTGAGACACAAATATCCTCATAATTGTCATCATTCTACGTTTTCGTTGTCTTGTTTCCCAGGATATATGAACTGAGACACAAATATCCTCATAATTGTCATCATTCTACGTTTTCGTTGTCTTGTTTCCCAGGATATATGAACTGAGACACAAATATCCTCATAATTGTCATCATTCTACGTTTTCGTTGTCTTGTTTCCTCAGGATATATGATCTGAGACAAAAATATCCTCATAATTGTCATCATTCCATGTTTTCGTTGTCTTGTTTCCTCAGGATATATGATCTGAGACATAAATATCCTCATAATTGTCATCATTCTATGTTTTCGTTGTCTTTTTTTTCCCAGGATATATGATCTGAGACACAAATATCCTCATAATTGTCATCATTCCATGTTTTCGTTGTCTTGTTTCCTCAGGATATATGAACTGAGACACAAATATCCTGATAATTGTCATCATTCTATGTTTTCATTGTCTTTTTTTTCCCAGGATATATGATCTGAGACACAAATATCCTCATAATTGTCATCATTCCATGTTTTCGTTGTCTTGTTTCCTCAGGATATATGATCTGAGACACAAATATCCTCATAATTGTCATCATTCTATGTTTTCGTTGTCTTTTTTTCCCAGGATATATGATCTGAGACACAAATATCCTCATAATTGTCATCATTCCATGTTTTCGTTGTCTTGTTTCCTCAGGATATATGATCTGAGACACAAATATCCTCATAATTGTCATCATTCCATGTTTTCGTTGTCTTGTTTCCTCAGGATATATGAACTGAGACACAAATATCCTCATAATTGTCATCATTCTATGTTTTCGTTGTCTTTTTTTCCCAGGATATATGAACTGAGACACAAATATCCTCATAATTGTCATCATTCCATGTTTTCGTTGTCTTGTTTCCTCAGGATATATGAACTGAGACACAAATATCCTCATAATTGTCATCATTCTATGTTTTCGTTGTCTTTTTTTCCCAGGATATATGATCTGAGACACAAATATCC
>NC_090739.1:7093060-7095560 GCF_036898095.1 Palaemon carinicauda
ATTTTATTGTTGTTACTGTTCTTAAACTATTCCTTGTTTCCTTTCCTCACTGGGCTATTTTTCCATGTTGGAGCCCTTGGGCTTATAGCATCCTAGTTTTCCAACTAAGGTTGTAGCTTAGCTAATAATAATAATGATAATAATAATAATAATAATAATAATAATAACTGAAACAATACACGACTGCTTTTCCAACTAGGGTTGTAGCTTAGCTAATAATGATAATAATAATAATAATAATAATAATAATAATAATAATAATAATAATAATAATAATTCAATAATAATAATAACTGAAACAATACACGACTGCTTTTCCAACTAAGGTTGTAGCTTAGCTAATAATAATAATAATAATAATAATAATAATAATTAATAATAATAACTGAAACAATACACGACTGCTTTTCCATCTAAGGTTGTAGCTTAGCTAATAATAATAATAATAATAATAATAATAATAATAACTGAAACAATACACGACTGCTTTTCCAACTAAGGTTGTAGCTCAGCTAATAATAATAATAAGAATAATAATAATAATAATAATAATAATAATAATAATTTAATAATAATGATAATAATAACTGAAACAATACACGAATGCTTTTCCAACTAAGGTTGTAGCTTAGCTAATAATAATAATAATAATAATAATAATAATAATAATAATAATAATAATAATAATAATAATAATAATACACGACTGCTTTTCCAACTAAGGTTGTAGCTTAGCTAATAATAATAATAATAATAATAATAATAATAATAATAATAATAATAATAATAATAACTGAAACAATACGCGACTGCTTTTCCAACTAAGGTTGTAGCTTAGCTAATAATAATAATAATAATAATAATAATAATAATAATAACAACTGAAGCAATACACGACCGCTTTTCCCACCGCTCGTGAAGTCTACGCAGCATCTGTTTCTTACCAATATATCCATATTTTATATGATAAAATGACCCTTTCCTCAACTGGTCGGCTTAAACCATTATAATATGAATAACATGAATAAACAAAACCCGTCAAACATCATTATTCACGAGATTCACTGATGATGCAGATTACCGTGCCATGCGGGCTTCAGTCGACCGTGAGCATAATCATGCCATCAATCGTCAGAGTGAAAGACAACACCGATGAAATGGAGAGTCATTGCTCGTCAATGGGTCGCTAAATTACCCTTCAGGAGGGGTCATCGACGGCTTAATTCACGGACACGAGAAGGGTTAGACTTTCAGAGTTTCGTTTACTTCCTGTGATCTATTTACCGAGTGTGGAGAAGCATTCTCTGGACTATGATAGAGTCTGTATGGTACAATGCATTATTTTTATTAACAGTTTATAAAAAAAATCATCATCATCATCATCATCTGCTCCTATACCGATTGACGCAAAAGGCCTCGGTTAATTTTTCCCCAGTCTCTATATTGAGCTTTTAAATCAGTACTTCTCCATTCGTCATCTCCTACTTCATAATCCTCAGCTTCCTCAGCCATGTAGGTCTGGGTTTTCCAACTCTTCTAGTGCCTTGTGGAGCCTAGTTGAAAGTTTGGTGAACTAATATATATATATATATATATATATATATATATATATATATATATATATATATATATATATATATATATATATATATGTGTGTGTGTGTGTGTGTGTGTGTGTGTGTGTATGTATATTGTTCTGTACTCTTGGGTAGTGCCATAGCCTCTGTATCATTGGTATCCAATCTCTTGTGTTAGAATTCTCTTGCAATTCTATCGTTCTCTTCCTTATTTTTCATAGTTTTTATATGAAAGATCCAATTTACTGTTACTGTTCTTAAAATATTTTGATTTGATGGTTCATTACATCTCTAGTAATTTATTTTCTTATTTCCTTTCCTCACTGGGCTATTTTACTCTGTTGGAGACCTTGGGCTTATAGCATTGTGCTTTTCCAACTAGGGTTGTAGCTTAGATAATAATATACATATACATATACATATACATATATACCTACATGTGTGTATGTTTAATTTTATATTTTGTATGTAACAACGGAAAAGTTTATACATATACATACACACGTAATCTTTCTATCAACCAGAAAATTGGATTTTGAATGTATATATATTTTTTTCAATACCTTAAAATATTTGTTCCACGTAACTATGTATTTCAAGTTTGTATTTTCTTTATATATCCTGTGTTAAAAACGACAATCTTTTTGTCAACACGAAAATTGTTTTTTTCTATTATACATATAAAGATTTTTATATATGTTAAATATTTATTTCACGTAACCATATACTTAAAGTTTGTATTCTTTTAACATGGCCCCTTACTTTTCATACTATATACACATGACATGTGGTTTGGCCTAGAAAATAATCTTGTTGCATATGCAGATGATGCTACTCTCTTTGCATCAATTCCATCCCCTGAATGTAGACCTGGGGTTGGTGAATCCCTTAATAGAGATTTAGCTAAAATTAGTGCATGGTGC
>NC_090739.1:7103060-7113060 GCF_036898095.1 Palaemon carinicauda
TGTGTGTGTGTAGTGCGCATATAAAGGTGAGCATTTAGCCACGTTATATATTTTACATTATAGACTAGATACAGTATGTATCTTTGGAAGTGTACGTGTCTGTTTATGTTCCATTGATTTTAAAGTAAGGTGCACCTCATGTGTGTGCGTGTGTATATATAAGTTAACTTGTTATGGAAAGAGAAAAATAAATTCTATATCGTGATAAAAAGGCTTTTAATTCGTAATAAATTTCTGCTATTGAAATTGATATCTAAATAGATATAGGACTCCAATACTATATAGTATTTTATGACGTACAGGAGAAAGTAGAAAGCACAATAGAATGTAGAAGTTGAACAGATTGGATTCATAACATTTAAGAAAATAGTTAGCATTAAAATAAGGATTACACTTTATCAGTTGTTTTTAAGATCTGATTTAATGATGATGGATTAAAAAATTTGATGTCCCTCTCCTTGACAAGAAGGATCCGTTAGGGGAGGGGGGGGGGGGGATGCCGTCAGTGTACCTCAAGCGGGACACAGTAGGTATTGCTTGAGGTCCTTTGAATTGTCCTACCCTTTCCTTCATACCACAGCAGTAATGTTTTTCTCTCTATTGCGCTTGGGCGTTGAATGGTCTTCCAGGCCCCTGTACCGGTCCTTATGGTTCAAATTGATAATTCAGTTCTTGTTTAAAGGTGTTTGCCATATTACAGTAATCCCCGATTGGAAACGGTTCCATGTTTATTATTATTATTATTATTATTATTATTATTATTATTATTATTATTACTTGCTTAGCTACAACCTTGAATGGAAAAGTAGGATGCTATAAGCCAGGGGTCCTAACAGGGAAAATAGCCCAGTGACGATAGGAAACAAGGAAAAATGAAATATCCTGAGAACAGTGACAACATTAAAAAAAATATTTCCTATATAAACTTAATTGAGCAAGTTTGTATGGCACCGCAGTCAGTTTACCATCAATATCGAAGGAGCAGCTCTCTCTCTCTCTCTCTCTCTCTCTCTCTCTCTCTCTCTCTCTCTCTCTCTCTCTCTCTCTCCATCAATATCGAAGGAGGACCTCTCTCTCTCTCTCTCTCTCTCTCTCTCTCTCTCTCTCTCTCTCTCTATCAATATCGAAGGAGGAGCTCTCTCTCTCTCTCCATCAATATCGAAGGAGGAGCTCTCTCTCTCTCTCCATCAATATCGAAGGAGGAGCTCTCTCTCTCTCTCTCTCTCTCTCTCTCTCTCTCTCTCTCAAATGGATTCTGCATGTTCTGGTATATTTGTGGGAAAAAAAGATCACATAAAGGTAGGTGTTATAGGAAGCAGTTAGGCGAAGCTGGCGAACGGTGGTTGGGAAGTGGGGAGCAGCTATCCGGGGTTAGAGGGGGTAGGGTGGGGGAGGGTTAGTGTTGGCAGGGGGAGGGGGAGATGTTGTCAGGGAGAATAATCTACTTCAAACCGTGGGCCAGCGCAGGCCACATTTCCCTCCCGTCTAGATGCTGACTCAGCCTTCTTCCTCCCCTCCCTCCCTCCTCCTTCCGTCTTTCCTCCCTCCACCCTCCTCCATCTCTCACCCTACTCTCCCCCTTCCTGTAT
This sequence comes from Palaemon carinicauda, assembly GCF_036898095.1. Taxonomy (NCBI): domain Eukaryota; kingdom Metazoa; phylum Arthropoda; class Malacostraca; order Decapoda; family Palaemonidae; genus Palaemon; species Palaemon carinicauda. The sequence goes on from NC_090739.1 coordinate 7,104,650, forward strand.
CCTCTTGGTATCACATTCGCATTGGTTTATTTTCACTCTGGCTCCTCAATTTCAGTCCCCTAACCTCTTGAATTTTACTTATTCATTTCAAGTCTTTATTGTTTGTTAAATGCTTTATTTTTTTTTTTCCTTTCACTCGCAGTTAGCACATTTTCTTGTTATATTACTTTATTTTTATTTTACAATGTTTGCCTACAACTTTCGTACTCCTTTTGCGGTTACTTGAGGGACAGACTTCATGACGTCAGAGGTGGGAATTTTGTTTTTTCTTTTTTTTAAATCTTGTCGAGAAAGGAAAAGGTTTTGGTTCATGGACAGCGGTTGGAAGGAAAGTACCTGATACTTGTTGCTGATGCGTAGGTGTATATTCATCTAGAATTTTCTAGAATATGCGGTGCAAGTGTATTCACACCCGAATGCATACATACGCACACATATACTCTATACATACACATATGATGTCTGAGTGGAGATACCTTAACGTGGTGAATGGGTATGCATATTGCCATGATCAACAAAGCTGTACTACTCAGGGCCACCCATACTAGGTTGGTTTGCTCTGAGCGACCAAACTAAAATCTCCCACCATCACCAATCTGTATTGGCCAGCGTGGTTATGAAAACTGGCTTAACCACAGACAAATAATAATAATAATAATAATAATAATAATAAGCTTTATTTCAGCAAAAGCCATATACAAAGTTACAATAAGGGTACAGTGATCTTACACTTTTGACATCGGTAAAAAAAGATGAGATATTCAATAATATCAGTGGTATATTACAAACATCAATTAGCAGGTTGACCACAGAGTTCTAAGGTCTGGGTAATAAAATCACAATAGCATTATCGCTTAATAATGATGATAACATGCAAAAGGGCATGTCTGAGGCCTTTGACCTGCGTTTGTTGTTTGTGTGTTTGTTTGTTTGTTGTTGTTGTTGTTGTTGTTGTGTTCATGACGTCTGTATGCATATGTGAATATCTGCTACAGGTGTGTATTTTATAAGACCTTGAAACGGCAGGGATGAAAACACATTTGCCGCTATATTTAGATCTGCAGAATTATGGGAAATAGCGGCTACATTTGAATAATATTTTCAGCTCCCTATACATTTCAATCGTGGCATTCCTTCTCTCTCTCTCTCTCTCTCTCTCTCTCTCTCTCTCTCTCTCTCTCCAGTAATAGATATTAATCAACCATGTGTTAATCGTTGCATTTTTCATCATTACCATTCTCTCTCTCTCTCTCTCTCTCTCTCTCTCTCTCTCTCTCTCTCTCTCTCTCTCTCTCTCTCTCTCTCCAGTAATAGATAATAGTCAGCCATGTGTGTTAATCGTTGCATTTTTCATCTCTCTCTCTCTCTCTCTCTCTCTCTCTCTCGCTCTCTCTCTCTCTCAGTAATAGATATTAGTTAACCATGTGTTAATCGTTGCACTCTCTCTCTCTCTCTCTCTCTCTCTCTCTCTCTCTCTCTCTCTCTCTCTCTCTCTCTCCATTTAAGTATACTGTTCTCAGCCGTATTTCAGTAAAATATAGGCGACCGCAATTTTTCCCCATTTTGTTTTCATGTTTTACGGGTTAGTGATCGTAATATCACGCATATACGTCAATATATCCGTTTTTAAAACGGTAGATGCCTGGCAAAATTTAATCCAGGATTATTACAGTTTTATTTATCGGCAGATTTTCAAGTGTAGCTCTGTATTTGTTTTAGAGATTAATTTATGAAAATATTAATTAGGAAGAAAGCAGTAATATCAAATGAAAGAAAGACGACTGCAATGCGTTTAGAGAAAAATCATTAGCTTATTAAAAACGAAATTTATTGAGTGCATGGTTATTTGAAATTTTTCCCCAGTAGATTTGATATATTTGTATTCCTCTTTCTATCCACGGATTCTACGCGAACAACTTAACTGGAATAAAAAGACAGGCGGTGAAATCAATCAAGTTCCATCAACGAGAATAATTTGGCCTCATTTACAAACCCTATGGCTGAGATTAACTCTCGTTTTTTTCCAATTTTCGTTGGAATAATTAACTTTCTCCTTTTTTTAGATTTCTCTAATGAGATTAACATGTTCTTTAGAATCTTGGGGATGAGATTAGCATGGTCTTTAGAATCTCGAAGATGAGATTTTATTGAGAGGTATCTTAGTAGCCTTATTTTATTAAGGTGTATAGATCTGTTGGTGAGTTGAATTATATGGCCCATATGCTGACTTGAGTTGTTTATTCAAGTTCCCATTATTATTATTATTATTATTATTATTATTATTATTATTATTATTATTATTATTAGTTAAGCTACAACCCTAGTTGGAAAAGCAGGATGCTATAAGCCCAGGGGCTCCAAGAGGGAAAATAGCCCAGTGAGGAATGGAAACAAGGAAAAATAAAATTTTTAAGAGTAACAACATTAAAATGAATATTTCCTATATAAACTATAAAAAAAATTAACAAAATAAGAGGAAGAGTGAAAAGACAGAACACCGTGCCCGAGTGTATCCTCAAGCAAGAGAACTCTAACCCAAGACAGTGGAAGACCATGGTACAGAGGCTATGGCACTACCCAAGATTAGAGAACAAGGGTTTGATTGAGTGTTCCTCCTAGAAGAGCTGCATTGTATATAAACTTCTTTTTTTTTTTTTTTTTTTTTTTCTTTTTTTTTTTTTTTTTAGCGGAATGATTGAATTATCTCTCTTGTATTTCAAGTTTTATTGGTAATTATCTTATCTTAAAAATTTTGAAAATCTCAGGGAATATTCCTCAGGTCATAGTGATAATTCTTTAGGCCTTTTTAAGCCTTACGGGTTGTGGTGACCTAGTGGTAGCGTCCTTGCCTGGTGATTGCCAGATTGGGGTTTGAGTCCCGCTCAGACTCATTAGTTCCTTTGGTCTTTGCAACCTCACTATCCTTGTGAACTAAGGATAGGGGGGGTTTTCGGTGAGCCTATAGGTCTATCTGCTGAGTCATCAGAAGCCATTGCCTGGCCCTCCTTGGTCTTAGCTTGGGTGGAGAGGTCTCTTGGGCACTGATCATATGTAATATGGTCAGTCTCGAGGGCATTGTCCTGCTTCATAGGGCAATGTCACTGTGCCTTGTTCCTGACATTCATGAGTGGCTTTTAATGGCAACTTTTTATGTCTTTGTGATAATGTTGTGGTTTAAGTTATTTTCACTTTTTATTTTCATGTCTTGTTTAGAAGAAATTCTTTCATCTTTTCTTATCAGGTTAGAAAATTCAGTTCAGGCTGGCTTAATTTCAAATAAACTCATTCATTATTGTTTTTTTTTTAGTTTTAAGCCTCCTTTTTTAGTTAGTTTTCATACTGTTAGTAAAGTTTTTTGATAGAGTCCATTGCATTTGGATTTGTTACTGAAAATTAATATCAACACTTATAAAGAGATTGTATCTTTGATCACTGAAAATTATCTGTTGCCTTTTCAGCCAGTCTATTTTTTCTTTCACTCCCATTTTTTTCGGATTGGTCCAAAGGAAATACAAGTGAAGAACGGTGGCACCTTTTCGTCTAGACTGGATTGCTATCGAATCTTTCTTTTCCTTCGACACTAATCTTTCTTCCGAAGTCATTTGGTTCGACTTCATTAAAGGCCACATTTTTTCATTTTCTTCCGGTTGATTTTATTTCAATGTTTTTGAAGGATGAAAGAAATGATTAATGTTTAAAGGTCGATCATGAGTGGCAGAGGCAAAGGACAGAACACTGCTCGAGAGACTGACCATATATACAATTGATCAGCGCCCAAGCACCCTCTCCATCAAGTTAGGACCAGGGAGGGCCAGGCAATGACTGCTGATGACTCAACAAGTGGATCTATATGCTCTATAAACTCCCCCCCCCCCATTCCTTGCTCAGAAAGATGGTTAGGTTGCATACACTGCTAGAAACTATGAAGCTCGAGCTGGTCTCGAACTCCCGTCGAGCAGATTGTCATACAGGGACGTTTTTTATTATTATTATTATTACTTGCTAAGCTTCAACCCTAGTTGGAAAAGCAAGATGCTATAAGCCCAGGGGCTCCAATAAGGAAAATATCCCAGTGAGGAAAAGAAACAGGGAAAAATAAAATATTTTTGGAACAGTAACATTGAAATAAATATTTCCTATACAAACTCTAAAAACTTTAACAAAACAAGAGGAAGAGAAATAAGATAGAATAGTGTGCCTGAGTGTACCCTCAATACGAGTAATACTTTTAAGATGGCACAGTTGTCTGGGCTATTCTTGTTCACATAATTTTCATAACTGTAGAGATCTGAAATCGTCATCAATATAATGTGAGGCTGAATATGTTTTCTATGATTATTCGAGTGAATATTCTTTATCACCTAATTATTATCTTTCTTTACAAGAAGTTGAGAACAAGGAATATTTAAATGATTTTAATACGTCTGTTGAAGATATTTTTCTTAGATTGCCTCATCTTCAATAGATAAAACAGAATTATATTTGAATAAGAACTAATTTTGTGCCAGAGTTCGTAAACAAATGCACAAAAGCTATCTAGAATATGGTACTAATGGAGCAAGAGGTGGGTGCGCTTTAAAGAACTTAATTTAAATGTTGTAAGCAATTTTTCTCTCCCTTTTTAGCTTAGCATTTTCAGTTCGTATTGCATCGTTTCTTTTTTACGGTACATGTACGTATTTTTCTAGTTTTATTACCCTGGTTTTTGGACAGCTTACTGGAAGATGTAAATGAGAATGTAGGTGCTGGACATGTAAATGATGATATAGGTGCTGGACAATTTATACAGAGAGCTAGAGACAGAACCAGGTGGAGGCAATTGACAGCCCACGTCGAGGACATGGCACCCAGATAGATTACCCTGGTTATTTCTGATCGCCTTTGTATCAACAGTGATTTTGAAAATATCTGTTGCTCTGGAATTTACCTTTAATGTATCATAAATATAAGGCTTATTTGAATATATATATATATATATATATATATATATATATATATATATGTATACATATATATATATATATATATATATGTATATATATGTATACATACATATATATATATATATATATATATATATATATATATATATATATATATTTAAATAATTACAGTATATTTTTAGATCTTTTAACGGGGAACCCAGCCGTGCCAGCCGGAAAGGGGGAGCCCCGCCCTGCCAGTGGGATGGGGGGAGCCTCGCCCTGCCAGCAGGAAGGGGGGAGCCCTGCCCTGCCAGTGGGAGGGGGGAAGCCCCGCCCTGCAAGCAGGAAGGGGGAGCCCCACCCTGCCAGCAGGAAGGGGGAGCCCCGCCCTGCCAGTGGGAGGGGGGAGCCCCGCCCAGCCAGCGGGAAGGGGGAGCACCGCCCTGCCAGCGGGAAGGGGGGGGGGGAGCCCCGCCCTGCCTGCGGGAAGGGGGGAGTCCCGCCCTGCCAGTGGGAAGGGGGGGGGAGCCCCGCCCTGCCAGTGGGAAGGGGGGAGCCCCGCCCAGCTAGCGGGAAGCGGGCAGCCCCGCCGAGCCAACAATATAGAGTACCTGTATGAAGCTTATTTTTAAAAAAAAACATGAAGGCCTTTTGGAAATCCCTAACAGGCTCCAAAATCCGAAAGTCTTCAAAACTCCCCCAACTCCTTGTTCGACTCCAATATGTCTTTCATCGTCAATAGGAAAGTTGAATGCTTTCCTGTCAGAGCTCCTAAAGATTCTTAGTCTCTCGGTTAGGAGAAATATGGAATACCGGTGTATTCCAAACCGGCTTCAAATTGTCATTCGTCTCAAGCAGAAATGTTAGAAAATGTAAAAAGATCGTTTTGATTGTTTTATTGACCAACCCAAACTTGCAAGCTTTTATCACCGATTCACCACGAGGCTGTTAAAAAGGAAACAAGATTTGGGTTTTGCAGAAAATGCTTTGGTAAAAGTTAAGAGCATTGTTGAGTGTGCAACTTTGAAAGAAAACCAAAATACTTCGTCATAAAGGGATCAACGACAAGTGGAATCAAGAAGGCAGTCATGAAAAGCTAAACAAGAATCTTGAAGACTAATAACTGATTTATTTGAAAGGGTTCGGGCCGAAAATACAGGAAGAAGAGGGAGACAGGAAGGAGAACGGTAGAGAAGAAATAAAAAATCCGAAAAGGAGAGCTAGTTATTATTTGTTGATCAGTTTACGATAGGGCGGACTTGAAAGAAAGTAAAGTCTCTAATGTTGAAGATCCAAAAATAAAGATTGTGCAGAGTAAGGCGGAAACTGCACAGAAGTAGAGAATATTGAAGGACCAGAGAAAGATCTAAAATTCTTTAATCTGAAGTAATTTTTTTCCCCTCTAAAAAGGAATGATTTCTAAGGAGAGGCATTCCAATTGGACGTCTTCCTTTTGGAAATTCCTAACAGGCTCCCATCCGGAATAGTCTTCAAAATTCTTCCAACTTGTTGTTTGATTCCAATTTGTCTTTCGTCATCAATAGAAAAGTTGAATGCTTTCCTGTCAGAGTTCCAAAAGATTCTTAGTCTCTCTGTTACGAGAAATATGGAATACCGGTGCATTCCCAAATCAGCTTCAAATTGTCATTAGTCTTGAGCAGGAATGTTAGAAAAGGTGAAAAGATTGTTTTAATAGGTTTATTGATCAACCCAAATTTGCAAGATTTTATCACCGACTTGCCTCTGAAGCCATTAAAAAGGAAACAAGATTTGGGCGATGCAGAAAATGCTTTGGTGGTGAAAGTTAAGAGAATTATTGTGGCTGCGACTTTGGAAGAAAACCAAACAACATCGTCAAAAAGGAATCAACGACAAGTGGAATCAGGAAGCAGTTTTGAAAAGTTAAACAAGAATCTTCAAGACTAATAATGGATTTATTTGAAAGGATTCGGACAGAAAATACAGGAAGAAGAGGGAAACCCGAAGGAGAACGGGAGAGAAGAAATAAAGAATCTGAAAAGGAGAACTAGTTATTATTTGTTGATCACTTTACGATTGTGCGGATTTGAAATGAGAAAGTAAAGTCAATAATGTTGAAGTTCCAAAAATAAGGATTGTGCAGAATAAGGCGGAAACTGCTCAGAAGTAGAGAATCTTGAAGGATCAGAGAAAGCTAAAATTCTTCAATCTGAATTCTTTTTTTTTCCTCTCTAAAAAGGAAGAATTTCTAAGGAGAGACATTCCAATTGGACGTCTTCCTGTTAGCAAATTCTTCTAAGGAAAATAATTATCTAGGACCGTCTAAGGAACGGGTTTGGAATCGGAGATTTTTAGTTTAGGGCACCCCGGATTTAAACTTCGGGCTCCAGCTTTGGTCGTCATTTTGTGTCAGCCTCATCATCATCTGTCTGTCGTCAGTGTTCATGTCATCCAACACAAGTAACAGCTTTTAAAAGATACAACCAACGCTCCGTTCCCCTGATGGGCTGCCAACGCAAAGGCCCGTGGTCTGCCTTGTATATAGTCGGGTCAATCTAAATCATCATCAGGAGAGGGAATTTGATACACGACACCTCTTACAGTCGTTATAAAAAGGATATTTTAATTGCAAAGGGATTAATGGTTCAACTGGGTTCCGTCGTCATGAAACGCCTTCAAGATGTTCGTCAATAGAAATTCGACCAAGAAGCGAAATGGCAGGAGGAGAGGAACTGGTCGAATGAATACTCTAAGGAAAGAGTTCGTTGCCCTTCATCAGGACCCCTAAAAGATTGATACGAAATCGGGATGTCAGAACGAAAGTCCTTCTGTACATCATCTTTACCTTTTTTTTTTTGAATTTTTTTTTTGGCTATCCAAATTCCTAATAAACAAGAGAATTAGAATGCCTCTTTAGTTTTGTTGTTTGACCTATGAAGATTTTCAAAAGTTCCATCCGCAGTTAACTGATATAGAAATTCAAGTAGCGTCGGTGAGTATTAAAAAGTTAAAACTCTAAGCTCCAGCTATCCCAGTTTTCAGTTTAGTTATTTTTCTGGGGTATTTCCCCTAAGTTTTTTCTCTTGTAATGTCTTCTTTTATTCTATAAGATATTTACGTAGAGTCTCACATCTAACAAGAAATTATTTAAAACATTAACAATGGCTACAGTTGAGAAAAGATAAAGCCAAATGTGGAATTCCTTTTATTATTATTATTATTTTTATTATTATTATTATTATCTTTATTATTATTATTATTATTATTAGCTAAGCCACAGTCCTAGTTGCAAAAACAGGATGCTACAAGCCAAAGGGCTCCAACAGGGAAAATAGTCTTGTGAGGAAAGGAAAAAAGGAAATAAATGAAATATATGAGAAGTAACGAATTGTGAATATAAAATATCTTAAGATCAGTAATAACTTTAAAATAGATGTATCATAATAGAAACTATGAAGACAGACTCATAACAGCCTGTTCAACATAAAAACTTTCACTCCAATTTTG
>NC_090739.1:7114882-7117382 GCF_036898095.1 Palaemon carinicauda
TGCTACTTTGCTACATTGTTAAACATCTTGTTATCTTTGGCTCTTTGCGGGTGGTATCGACAGGAAGAGGAATCTCCCGGCGAGGAAGGAAAGGTTGTGTGTGTGTGTGTGGGGGGGGGGGGGAAATAGGTGCCAGGGACTTGTGTGGGAGACTGGCTGTTGTTGTTGCGTGTGTGTATAAATATTTATATATATATATATATATATATATATATATATGTATATATATATATATTTATATATATATATATGTATACACATATGTGTATATATATATGTATATATATATATATATGTGTATGTGTGTGTGTATATATATATATATATATATATATATATATATATATATATATATATATATATATATATATATATATAAAAAAAGAGAGAGAGAGAGAGAGAGAGAGAGAGAGAGAGAGAGAGAGAGAGAGAGAGAGAGAGAGAGAGAGAGAGAAGAGAATGATGGATTGCCGAATTGAGAAAATTTGCGTGTGTAATTTGGCAACGAAAGACCATAAACAGACGCTAGTAGGAGGTCATGTCTGAGGCCTTTGACCTGCAATGGACTAGCAACGGTTGATACTCATTATATAATTATATGTATATATATATATATATATATATGTATGTGTGTGTGTGTTTGTGTGTGTATTTTATACCCTGAGATATTAATCATCGAATTAATTTTTTGTTAAGAAATAACTTACACCCAAAGTGCATAATAACCGATAATTTATAGTCCTAATTTGCAGCATTTAATTTGACACAGAAAATACAGTGATATTTTCATTCAGGCAACTACATAAATGTAATTTCATATTGACTCGTGCATATTTCTTTAGAATTCATGTTGTGTACATATAACGGAAAACGATCCATCTCCTTCATTACCCAAATGCCTTTGGGTTCTACTTAATTTCGTCACAACCCATATGCAAATTTAATTTGATTATATGAAGAATGGTTACCTTTGATATGACGTCACTGAGACCGGAAGAGCTCTAAGATCATTCCAGCTGACTTATTTAAAGTTGTAAAGGATACTCGTGAATGGCAGAGGCAAGGGACAGTGACATTGCCCTGGTTAGCAGCACAATACCCTAGAGACGGGCCATATATCCATACAATCGGCGCCCAAGGCTAGTCTCCACCCAAGCTAGCACCAGGTAGGGACTGACAATGGCTTCTCATGACTCAACAGGTAGACCTATAGGCTCCCCCAAACGCCCCGTTCTTAGCTCACAAGGATGGTAAGGTTGCGGACACTACAAGATACTATCGAGTTTGAGTGGGACTCGATCTCCCGTCCAGCAGAACGCCAGGTAGGGACATGTGCAATAGACATTGGTTTAAAGGTTTAAAGGTCGCTCATGAATGGCAGAGGCAAGGGACAGTGACATTGCCCTAGCAAGCAGGACAATGCCCTAGAGACTGACCATATATTATATGATCAGCGCCCAAGCCCCCTCTCCACCCAAGCTAGGACCAAGGAGGGCCAGGCAAATGGCTGCTGATGACTCAACAGATAGACCTATAGGCTCCCCCCAAACCCCCCAACCTTAGCTCACAAGGATGGTAAGGTTGCAGACACTAATGGCACTAACGAGACTGAGCGGGACTCGAACCATCGACTGGCAAATACCAGGCAGAGACGTTACCAATCAGGCCACAACAAGAAGTATCTCTTATTGTTCTCCCGAGTCTCACATACGGAAGATACAAAAAGAAAGAATAAATGCAGTGTCTTACGAACACCTTCTGCATCCTTTTACTTTCATATTTTGCCTCCAAAATATCCAAAATTGGTTTTCAAAATCTCAGCCGTGGAGCAAAATATAAGTCGCACAAGCTTTTACCGAGGGTGTCACCAACTTGACGTTCTTGCAAAGTTTTGGCATTCAGATGGAGAAGGATCTTAGAGAAACTTTCTCATATGTCACCGCATTAAGATCATATTAGATGCAGATGTTTGTTACTGCGCCAACGATGTAAACAAACTTTTAATTAGAGAACGTTTTAGGTTAATAATGTATATTAATGAGTTCATAAGATGAATATGAGTCTGGATTTTACATGGATCCAAAATCTAGGTTACATAACTAAAGTTCTTGCATAGGTTTTTTTTTTTTTTTTTTTTTTTTTTTTTTTTTTTTTTTTTTTTTTTTTTTTGACGCTATATAAATTATTCGGCTTATTTAGCCAACTTCGTTGCGTTGAAGATTATGTTTTGATAGGCGTGTATTTATTTGTTTGTATGTCTGTGTTTTGTGACTCACATAACTCAAAAATATTCTACCGAATATCATGAAATTTAGTGGCATGATTGCCCATTATCCAATGACAATTCAATTAGATTTTGGGAGTGATGGGTCAAAAGTCAAGGCCAAGGTTATAAAAAGGTCATAAGCATTTTTTTTTTGCCATATTGCGGCCAATTGTTTTCTGAATTGCATGCAACTTGTAACAAAATATGCATAATTCAATTGCCTATCTTGTGATA
>NC_090739.1:7122382-7129882 GCF_036898095.1 Palaemon carinicauda
TATATATATATATATATATATATATAACAAGAACAACAAATGCAGCTGTTTCTAGTCCACTGCAGGACGAAGGCCTCAGACATGTCCTTCTTCATGTCAGGAGTTTGGCCAGTATTCTTCACCACGCTGGCCAACTGAGGATGTTGGGAGATTTTCGTCTGCTCGCTCACAGCAAACCAATCTAGTATGAGTGGCTCTGACTAGCTCAGCTTTGCTGATCTTGTCTATACACAGACCCTTTCACCACGTTAAGGTATCCCCACTCAGAAAGGAATATATATATATATATATATATATATATATATATATATATATATATATATATATTATATATAATATATATATATATGTATATATATATACAGTATATATATATACAGTATATACATACATACTTAATGTATGTATGTATATATATATATATATATATATATATATATATATATATATATATACATATATATATGTATGTATACAGTATATACATATATATATATATACATGTGTATTTATACACACACATATATATATATATATATATATATATATATATATATACACACATACACAAAGTTCTACAATTGCGCTTGATTTACGCGGTATCAAAATCCTAAAAAAATTTGTGAGCAACGATATAAACGGAAGAAAAAAATCCGCAAGAGTGTCCCCAAGTGTTGCTCTGATGTGGGTGTTTTATGCAAATAAGCCAGATTTGACGGACAGCTCCGCTCAATTTTCTAAATGGAACTAAGGGTTTAAGGTTGTCGTATAAATGTAATGTTGCCGACTTTTAAACTTTTTTGCGGGCCCATCACACACCGACTGGAAGACTGCTGCATTTGTTATATATATATATATTTTGAAGAGCTCTGGATGGATTTTTTTTTCTAAGCTTTAAATTTTGGAATCTACGATTTATTTTTTATTTTTGAATTTTTGAATGGTCTGGATGGATTTTTTTTTGAAGCTTTAAATGTTTGGAATTTACGATTTTTTTTATTTTTGATTTTTTGAATGGTCTGGATGGAATTTTTTTTTTTAATTTAGGATTTTTAATTTTTTTAATTTTTGAATTTTTATAATTTTGTAATTTTCTCAATTTGGCGATCAAATTTATCAATTTTGTTAAGAATGTGTTGCAAAGCCATAAGGAAATTGGTGGTTTTTCCATTTTGATTAATAATTAACAATTAAAATGAAATATCTTGAAAACAGTAACATCAAAACACATATTTCATATATAAACTATAAAGAACCTGTTTAACATAAAAACATTTGCTGTAAATTTGAACTTTTGAAGTTCTAACTATTCAACTACCCGATTAGGAAGATCATTCCACAACTTGGCCACAGCCGGAATAAAACTTCTAGAGTAGCCTACTGTGTAGTATTGAGCCTCATGATGGACAAGGCCTGACTATTAGAATTAACTTGCTATTACGAACAAGATGGAACAGTCCGGGATAAGAGAGAGAGAGAGAGAGAGAGAGAGAGAGAGAGAGAGAGAGAGAGAGAGAGAGAGAGAGAGAGAGTCTGCAATACTTTATATGCACAACAGTTGAAATTTCCTATTTGTGAAAACCTTAATAATATTTCTAATAAACTTGTAAATGTAAACAAAACTATAAAAATTTATTGATAACTAATTCTCCCCAAAATAGGAAAGTCCCAAATTCTGCATTTTCTTAATCATCTAGAAAGATGTTGAAAAATCATATGATCAAAATTACCTTGTTAACGTTATCTCACAAATACATCGTCTCTATATTATTCATATCTTGTTAGTTGGATTCTAAATGAAAAAAAAAAAACGTGTTTGAAAGAAAAAGACGAAATATTGATAATAAATAACCAACACACAAATAACAAACACAAATTACAAACACACAAACAGGTGGTAAAGCATAACCTCCTTCCAATTTTGTTGGCGGAGGTAATATTCTTGAAGCTCCGCCTTTCCTTACTTTGAAATCTACGAAATTTGAATTTATATATTATAGAGAAATATTGACATCTTTGTCTCTTGATTGCACAAGATCATTTTTTTTAAATGTTGAAACTAGACCTTTCTGTATTTTGAAATCTACGAAATTTGTAATTTATAGTATCATATGAATCAGCTCTTTATATTTTATAGATAAATATTGACAGCTTTTTTGTCTCTCGATCGCAGAAGAACATTTCTATTTTAATAAGATTGAAACTACTCCATTCCTTACTTTGAAATCTACGAAATGTGAATTTATATTTTATAGAGAAATTTTGACCCCTTGGCTCTCTTGATCGCAGAAGAACATTTCTATTTTAATAACATTGAAATTACTCCTTTCCTTATTTTGAAACCTACGAAATTTGAATTTATATATTATAGAGAAATATTGACACCTTTTATGTCTCTTGATCGCAGAAGAACATTTCTTTTATATCAATATTGAAACTACTTATTTCCTTATTTTGAAATCTACAAAATTTGCAATTGATAGTATTATATGAATCAGCTCTTTGTATTTTATAGATAAATATTGACCGCTCTTTTGTCTCTCGATCGCAGAAGAACATTTCTATTTTAATAACATTGAAACTACTCCTTTCCTTATTTAGAAATCTACGAAATTTTAGATTGATAGTATTATACTAGTAAATTATTTATATTTCATAAAGAAATATTGACCTATATTAAATTTTGTCTCGTGATGCCAACCAACGTTCTTCGTATTTCTCAATTTATCTATTCATTCCTCCCTTCTGTCATTCTCCTATTTCAGAATGAGATGTTGCCACTTCTGTCATTCTCCTATTTCAGAATGAGATGTTGCCACTTCTGTCATTCTCCTATTTCAGAATGAGATGTTGCCACTTCTGTCATTCGCCTATTTCAGAATGAGATGGTGCCACTTCTGTCATTCTCCTATTTCAGAATGAGATGTTGCCACTTCTGTCATTCGCCTATTTCAGAATGAGATGGTGCCACTTCTGTCATTCTCCTATTTCAGAATGAGATGTTGCCACTTCTGTCATTCTCCTATTTCAGAATGAGATGTTGCCACTTCTGTCATTCGCCTATTTCAGAATGAGATGTTGCCACTTCTGTCATTCTCCTATTTCAGAATGAGATGTTGCCACTTCTGTCATTCGCCTATTTCAGAATGAGATGTTGCCACTTCTGTCATTCTCCTATTTCAGAATGAGATGTTGCCACTTCTGTCATTCGCCTATTTCAGAATGAGATGGTGCCACTTCTGTCATTCTCCTATTTCAGAATGAGATGTTGCCACTTCTGTCATTCGCCTATTTCAGAATGAGATGGTGCCACTTCTGTCATTCTCCTATTTCAGAATGAGATGTTGCCACTTCTGTCATTCTCCTATTTCAGAATGAGATGTTGCCACTTCTGTCATTCTCCTATTTCAGAATGAGATGTTGCCACTTCTGTCATTCTCCTATTTCAGAATGAGATGTTGCCACTTCTGTCATTCTCCTATTTCAGAATGAGATGTTGCCACTTCTGTCATTCTCCTATTTCAGAATGAGATGTTGCCACTTCTGTCATTCGCCTATTTCAGAATGAGATGTTGCCACTTCTGTCATTCGCCTATTTCAGAATGAGATGTTGCCACTTCTGTCATTCGCCTATTTCAGAATGAGATGTTGCCACTTCTGTCATTCTCCTATTTCAGAATGAGATGTTGCCACTTCTGTCATTCTCCTATTCTCCTATTTCAGAATGAGATGTTGCCACTTCTGTCATTCTCCTATTTCAGAATGAGATGTTGCCACTTCTGTCATTCTCCTATTTCAGAATGAGATGTTGCCACTTCTGTCATTCTCCTATTTCAGAATGAGATGTTGCCACTTCTGTCATTCTCCTATTTCAGAATGAGATGTTGCCACTTCTGTCATTCTCCTATTTCAGAATGAGATGTTGCCACTTCTGTCATTCTCCTATTTCAGAATGAGATGTTGCCACTTCTGTCATTCGCCTATTTCAGAATGAGATGGTGCCACTTCTGTCATTCTCCTATTTCAGAATGAGATGTTGCCACTTCTGTCATTCTCCTATTTCAGAATGAGATGTTGCCACTTCTGTCATTCGCCTATTTCAGAATGAGATGGTGCCACTTCTGTCATTCTCCTATTTCAGAATGAGATGTTGTCACTTCTGTCATTCTCCTAGTTCAGAATGAGATGCTGCCACTTCTGTCATTCTCCTATTTCAGAATGAGATGTTGCCACTTCTGTCATTCTCCTATTTCAGAATGAGATGTTGCCACTTCTGTCATTCTCCTATTTCAGAATGAGATGTTGCCACTTCTGTCATTCGCCTATTTCAGAATGAGATGTTGCCACTTCTGTCATTCGCCTATTTCAGAATGAGATGTTGCCACTTCTGTCATTCTCCTATTTCAGAATGAGATGTTGCCACTTCTGTCATTCTCCTATTTCAGAATGAGATGTTGCCACTTCTGTCATTCTCCTATTTCAGAATGAGATGTTGCCACTTCTGTCATTCTCCTATTTCAGAATGAGATGTTGCCACTTCTGTCATTCTCCTATTTCAGAATGAGATGTTGCCACTGATGATGATCTTGCGTGATCTACATCCCACCAGCTGAGGGAATTTCAATCCTTATAGGATTTCCTGTAGTGACCCTCTCCCCCCTTTTTTTTCTTTTTTTTTTCTCCTCAATAGTCTTCATTTTTCCTGTTTTCAAATGGTAGTTTTGATCGTTTTTGTTGTGGCTTTCTCAGAAAAGTTTATAATGTAAAGGCTATTTTTATATTTACGAACTGACAGTCTCTCCTAGTAAAGAGCAAATGTGTGTGTGCGTATATATATATATATATATATATATATATATATATATATATATATATATATAATATATATATATATATAAACTAAGTCTTTTTATATTTATGAGCTAAAACTCTCCCCTCTATAATAAAGAACTATAGTCCATTTCTTTTAGCGATGCATATTTGCACAGACTCGCAGCGGTGCCCTTTTAGCTCGGAAAAGTTTCGTGATCGCTGATTGGTTGGAATTATCTCGTCCAACCAATCAGCGACCCGGAAAATTTTCCGAGCTAAAAGGGCACCGCTGCGAGTCTGTGCAAATATGCATCGCTAACAGAAATGGACTATAGTGTCTACATATATACATATGCGCGCGCACACACATACACACATATCATATATATATATATATATATATATATATATATATATACACATATATATATATATATATATATATATATATATATATATATATATATATATATATATATATAATCAACATCAACAATAAATGCAGCTGTTTGTAGTCAAATGCAGGACAGAGGCCTCGGACATCTCAACACAAGTCCGGGGTTTTGCCATTTTTCATCACCACGCCGGCCAATTCGAATTGGTGATGGTGGGAGATTTCTGCTTAATCGCTTACAGCAAACACAAACACTGCATACATACATACATACATACATACATACATACATACATAAAAGTGTTTATATTGACTCTACATTTTAATTGTAGTGTAGACTTATGATGCTCTTGAATGACTGCCGTTGAGATTCATCTCTCTCTCTCTCTCTCTCTCTCTCTCTCTCTCTCTCTCTCTCTCTCTCTCTCTCTCTCTCTCTCCTCTCTCTCTGCACAAAGCTATAATAATATTGAGAATTCTTCCTATTTTTGTTTTGAATATAATCCCAGTGGCTCACCACTCTCTCTCTCTCTCTCTCTCTCTCTCTCTCTCTCTCTCTCTCTCTCTCTCTCTCTCTGCATAAAGTTATAATAATCTTCAGAATTCATCTTATTGCGGTATTGAATATACTCCCAGTGGCATACCCCCCCCCCCTCTCTCTCTCTCTCTCTCTCTCTCTCTCTCTCTCTCTCTCCAATACGTCATAGGCAATACTTTCGTTTCCAGAAAACTTGTGCTTTATTGAAGAAGGATCGTCAGATAACTGGATAATATTCTTTGTATTTATTCGCTTTTTACTTGATCTTTTTTTTTTTCCTTTTTGTTGGTCATCACTGTCTCTTGCCAGTATATATTTCACAACAAATTATTAATTATATGAATTTGAATTTTATCTTATGACTTTATAATCAAAATTTTATAGAATTTATTGTTAAACAGCTGTCGTGACTATTTCAACGTCATACTAACACTCCTACTAAGAGATTACATCAGAAAAAGATTCAAGAAATATAAATGTTAAAGGTGTCTGTTTTGAGTTCCTGGTTCATCAGAATAGATGCTCACCAGAACGTCAGCCAAGGAAGAGCAAACCCCCCTCCCCACTGTGTAGCCCAACCACAGCAGTGGCCTCCCCAATAAAGAGCCTTAACTCACGGTCCCAGGCTTGGATCGATTTGCTACCACGCGAATGCTAGGCAAACATGTTCCATTGTACTAATCATGATATTGAAAGAAACTTGTTTTTTTTTTCTTTCTTTTTTTGTCACGACATATTTTTCCCGGAAAATGTCGTGAAATATTACTATCAATCAAGTTTGTTTGGTCGAATAGAAGAATACTTCGAAAGGGAAGACGTTCTTTTGAATTCTGCCTCTTCGGAACTTCCTAACAGGCTTAGATGGGCAGTTTTTAAATCCTATCAAGTGAGGGCTTATATCATGGTAGAAGACTATTAACGGGAGCTTTTAATGGTGGAATAGGATATAGTTCTTTAGGCTGATTGAGTGGAGAGGGTCCCCAAGGAGGAGGAGGAGGAGATGGTGGTGGTGGAGTTGAAGGAGTAGGAGGGGGAGGTGGAAGATGAGTTAGAGGACGAGTATGAGGAGGGGGTTGGGGGAGGAGTTGGAAGAAGAGTTTAAGGAGTAGGAGGCGGAGGTGGAAGAGGAGTTGGAAGACGAGTACAAGGAGAAAGGGGTGGAGGGAGATGTGGTGGAGATAGAGGTGGAGTTGGAGGAGGAGTTGGAGGAGTAGGGAGGGGAGAGGGAGGAGGACGAGGACGAGGAGGAGTAGGAAGGGGAGAGGGGAAGGAGGATGAGGACGAGGAGGGAAAGGAGGACGAGGAGGAGGGGTTGAGGTGGAAGAGGAGGAGGAGGAGAAAGAGGAGCAGGAGGAGGAGGAGGTGGACGAGAAAGTGGAGGTGGAGGAGTAGGAGGAGGAGGAGGATCAGAATTGGAGATGGAGACGTGACGTAGTGATGGAGGTATTAGTTGTGGAGAAGGGGGAGAGAGTGTGATGGCGAGAGATAGTGACACTGTTATTTAATTATCGCTTCAACGTTGACAACTCATTACTGACTCTACAATCGTTGAAGAGGAGGAGGGGAAAGAGGAGGGGAGGGGGAGGAGTAGACGGTGGGTGTGGAGGGGCCTAGCCCTAGGGGAAGCCGTTGATGCGTCAAGGGAATAGAATCTTCTGCAGGCACGAATGCCGATTGGCTGATTTTCCGCCATTGGAAGAGACGAATGGGGAAAGAGGATGCTTTCGATCTCTGAGCAAAACAAGATTCGTAGTAT
>NC_090739.1:7132382-7139882 GCF_036898095.1 Palaemon carinicauda
CTAATGGGTTTTGTGGTGACGAAGTAGGCCTATCTTGGTCGTAATTTTACGCCTTTGCTTAGGTCTATGCCTTCCCTAAGTACTATCCTTTGCCTCATTAAGTAATTGTTCAAATATCCGGGAGATTTATTAAGCCCTGCGAGAGTGTTCTAGGCTTTATAATTACATGGCCTTAATTATGTAATTAAAGCATATTAATGTTCTTACAAACTTAGGTTTTGTACTTATTAGGCCTATTCAATTTCCCAGATGAGTCTAATTAAGGTTCATTAACGATAATGGACGCTGAATGGTCTCCCTAGACCTAGTGGTGGCCATATGGCTTAGATTGTAATAATAAATGAAGCGATGGAACTTCAAAAGTTCAAAGGAGTTTCCTTACTGGGCTATTTTTTTTCTGTTGCAGTTCTTGGGCTTATAGCATCCTGCTTTTCCATGTAGGGTTTTAGCTTAGCTAATAATGATAATGATAATAATAATAATAATAATAATAATAATAATAACAGCATAAACAGCAACAACAACAACTTCAAATGTTCAAAGAAGTTTCCTCACTGGGCTATTTTTTCCTGTTGCAGTTCTTGGGCTTATAGCATCCCGCTTTTCCATGAAGGGTTGTAGCTTAGCTAATAATAATAATAATGATAATAATAATAATAATAATAATAATAATAATAACTTCAAATGTTCAAAGTTGCAGCGAATGCTTTTATGTTGAACTGGCTGACATAAGTCTCTTTTTATAGTTGATATATGAAAGATCTATTTTAATGTTGTTACTGGTCTTAAAGTGTTTTATTTTAGTTGTTCATTACTTCTCTTATAATTTGTTTATTGCCTTGTTTTCTTTCCTCACTGGGCTATTTTTCCGTGTTGGAGTCCTTGTGTTTGTATAATCCTGCTTTTCCAAGTAGGGGTGTAGCTTAGCTAATAATAATAATAATAATAATAATAATAATAATAATAATAATACTAATAATAATAATAAGTTAAATCATGAATAATAAAACGTTTTATTTATTTTGATAGTAAATAGTGTCATGTTAGTAACAGATTTACTGTTGTCTTTACATACTGATGCTAATGTAATAGGTACTAAATTTATAATAATGATAGTAATGATTATTATTATTATTATTATTATTATTATTATTATTATTATTAGCCTAGCTACAACTCTAGTTCGAAAAGCAAGATGCTATAAGCTCAAGGGATTCAACAGGGAAAAATAGCCCAGTGAGGAAAGGAAATCATGTAGAAGAGTATAAAAAAGTAATCCTGAGAGAAAAGAAAAAAATTAATTCTGTGAGAAAGAAGAGAAGGTAATTCTGTGAGAAAAGAAAAGTAATTTTGTGAGGAAAAAAGGGTAATTTTGTGGGATAAAAGTAATTTTCTGGAAAAAAAAGTAATTATGTGACAAAGAAAAAAGTAATTCTATGAGAAAAGAAAAAAGTAATTCTGTGAGGAAATAAAAAAAGTAATTCTGTGAGAAAAAAAAAAGTAATTCTGTGAGAAAAGAAAAAAGTAATTCAGTGAGGAAATAAAAAAAGTAATTCTGTGAGAAGAAAAAAGTAATTCTGTGAGAAAAGAAAAAGTAATTCTGTGAGAAAATAAAGAAATAATACTGAGAGAAAAGAAAAAAGTAATTTGTGACAAAATGGAAAAAAGGGTAATCCTGTGAGGGAGGTTTTATGAAAGGACAAGGGTTATGGGAAATCAAGGAAACCGTTAAGCTCAAGAGATTTTTAAAAGGAATAAATTAAATTAACCTCTCTCTCTCTCTCTCTCTCTCTCTCTCTCTCTCTCTGTGAATGTTGAATTTTCAAATGAAAAACAGTACGATTTTTTATTATTTAAGGAATAAGACATAATTTCAATTCAAATTGTGGCATGCTCTCTCTCTCTCTCTCTCTCTCTCTCTCTCTCTGTGAATGTTGAGTTTTCAAATAAAACAGTACGATTTTTTATTATTTAAGGAATAAGACATAATTTCAATTCAAATTGTGGCATGCTCTCTCTCTCTCTCTCTCTCTCTCTCTCTCTCTCTCTCTGTGAATGTTGAGTTTTCAAATAAAAACAGTACGATTTTTTATTATTTAAGGAATAAGACATAATTTCAATTCAAATTGTGGCATGCTCTCTCTCTCTCTCTCTCTCTCTCTCTCTCTCTCTCTGTGAATGTTGAATTTCAAATGAAAAACAGTACGATTTTTTATTATTTAAGGAATAAGACATAATTTCAATTCAAATTGTGGCATGCTCTCTCTCTCTCTCTCTCTCTCTCTCTCTCTCTCTCTGTGAATGTTGAGTTTTCAAATAAAAACAGTACGATTTTTTACTATTTAAGGAAGAAGACTTATAATTTCAATTCAAATTGTGGTATGCTGTTCTCTCTCTCTCTCTCTCTCTCTCTCTCTCCCCAATAAGGTTGTGTATGTTGAGTTTTCAAATAGAAACAGTATTTACGATTTTTTATTTTTTAAGTAAGAAGACTTATAATTTCAATTCAAATTCTCTCTCTCTCTCTCTCTCTCTCTCTCTCTCTCTGAGCCAAGGTTGTGAATGTTGAGGCAAAAGATTTATTTAATAAAACTTTTGTGTTTCGCATCTTGTCTGTTAAAATAAAGTTAATTTCAATTCAAATTCGGGTATGTTCTCTCTCTCTCTCTCTCTCTCTCTCTCTCTCTCTCTCGCATCCTGACTTCATTGTTATTCCATGCCTGGTAATGAAATTGTATTAGCTATTGAGCGAGAGAGATTTAGTGATTGATTCATTGATTCATTTGTGAGAACTGTCGTTGCAACAGCTATAGTTGCATTGAAAGATTAGTTTTACTTCCGGGTAGTTTAGAAGAGTGTTTGAATCTTTCATTTCTTTGTTTAGAAAAGTTAATATTGAATTGTTTTACAAGTTTGAAGACTTAATTTGATATGAATTTGAAAATGTCCGAAATTGAGTTTTTGCTTAATTTAACCAAACTAATGTACGCGATCCGTCAAAATGGCTGCTAAATATGTAAATAGATACGCACATGCGCGCATGCACAAATTCAACCTTTCCCACCCCCTCCCCCTTTCATAACTACAACTCGGCAGTTTCGTCAATTTGAGGAAGATTGTGGTTTCCGAGTGTACTTCTAGGGGTACTTCCTCTCAACAGGGTATGACTACTCTCTCACTACTCGAGAGTGTTGTAGAGACCGAGTGGTCATACTTCTGGAAATGCCGCTGAGCGTGAAAGGGAAGAAACACGTACACACACACACACATATATATATACATATATGTGTATATATTTATGTATATATATATAAACATACATACATACATACATACACACACACACACACACATATATATATATATATATATAACCAGACACTTTCTCTTTATTATATAGATGAGATGGAGAACTAATTATACCATTATATATATATATATATATATATATTATATATATATATATATCTGGTTGAAGAATGACTTGTGTGCAACCATTGCATTTGAAATTTTGCTCGAGCTCGTAATATAGCCAAACCTTTAGAGGATTGAATCATCATTGATTTCATTGTCTTTTAAAATGTATGAAATTTCGCTTTAGTTGAATCGTTCCTTTCATGAAACGTTTTGCTCTTGACATTGTGTTTTATTGTTTTCATTAACGTTTTCATTAACCTATGGTCTTTGTAGTTGCCTGCAGTCACAAAGAGACTGTTATTTTCGAAATAAGTAATTGGGTAATGTGTGGGGGAAAAAATCCGAATTCTAGGGAATTATCTCATGAAATCTTGTGGTTTCCGTAATATATATATGTGCGTGTATATGTGTGTATATATATATATATATATATATGTGTGTGTGTGTGTGTGTGTGAATGCATATATGTATATATATATATATAATATATATATATATATAATGTATATATATATATATATATACACGTGCTCTTGATTATATAGGGGAGATATGCCATGCATTCATTAGCCGAATTTTAATTTCCTTTCAACGTTATTCATCATTTATGAAGTATCATACTGGTCACCTCCCCCCCACCCAACTCAATACTTCTTAACGCCCCCAAATGCAAGAACAGCTGACACATGAAACCTGACAACATTTTCATCATATGAAACTCTCTCTCTCTCCCTCTCTCTCTCTCTTTTTTTTTTTTTTTTTTTTTTTTTTTTTTTTTTTAAATCCGTCCTTTGGTCAACGACTCTTCACTGATTCAATGATTCCTGGTTGATTGAAGCTATGCATTATGTCCGTGCGTTTATCTGGCTCCGAATTTATAGCAATTCATCGCAAATGTGCTTTTTGCTCTGCAAAGGGTCGTGGGTCAGATGCTATGCTTAATTCAATTTTTTTTTTATTGGGGAATCTGTTTATTTGCATTAATGATTCAGCAGTGAGCTTTTATTTTTTAGTGTTGGTATAGTTCTCTCTCTCTCTCTCTCTCTCTCTCTCTCTCTCTCTCTGGATAAGATGATACTTTTCATGACGTAAAGAAGACATACATTCACACACATATATACACACACATATATATATATATATATATGTGTGTGTGTGTGTGTGTATGTATACACACACACACATATATATATATATTATATATGTGTGTGTGTGTGTATGTATACACACACACATATATAATATATATATATATATATATATGTGTGTGTGTGTGTATGTATATATACCTGATTGTGGGGGTGTGTCTGTAGCTCTGTTTGTGTGTATGTCTGCGATTGTGTGTACGTGTGTGATAAAAAGAATACATGCCAGAGACTTAAGCGCTCAATATTTCCTAGAAATCAAGGCTCAAGGCTACCAAATACGAATATACCTTTTCAGCAATACATCGATTATATACGGCACAACTTAAATCAGGTCTTGCGGCGCTGACCAGAAGCATTGGAATTTTAATGTTACTCTGGAAGTATAGGGCGTCACTGCAAAAAAAAAAAAAAATATAAAAAAAAAAAAAAAAAAAAAAAAAAAAAAACACGGATCTATTTCCTAGCGGTAGACAACTTAAAGTCGCCCTGTATTTAAGGCCTGGTCACACCGCCCGAACGTTGCTGGAGCGTTCCTTGAACAGTAGGGAGGTGGACCAAACCTCGAAAATTTAATTTAACGTTTTTACGTTCGGTCTTTATTAAGCTGCTGAACGTAGCAAATCCTCGCATATTTCCTAAGTTTTCTTACACCTCTATTATGGAAGTTGCTAATTTATGCAATAAGGGTATTGGTATACAGGATTGTCGAAAAGCATAGGGGAGTGATATTACAGTCACCAACCTGTAAAAGATAATAACAAAGTAAGGTAAAAATTACGGTCGCTGTATCTTAATTAAAATTACTGTTTTTTTTTAACAGGTTATTAAAAAAAAAAGCGACTGAAACTTTTCGACATCCTCTATACCAATACCCTTATTGCATAAATTAGCAACTTCCATAATAGAGGTGTAAGAAAACTCAGGAAATATGCGAGGATTTGCTAAGTTCAGTAGCCTAATAAGGACCGAACGTAAAACGTTAAATTAAATTTGCGAGGGTTTGGTCCACCTCCCTACCGTTCAAGGAATGCTCCAGCAACGTTCGGGCGGTGTGACCGGGCAGAAGATATTGTTCCCTGGAACCTTATTCGGTCATATTTGTTGTCAGAGAGAAACAAATAATGGATAGAAAAATATCGGTTATTGGGATAACCCCCAACGGTACTTTTCTTTCACTGGGTTACTGTCTTCGATGATTTCGGAATGTATTTGCTTGCCTTGGAAGTTGTTATTTGTTTAGTCAGATTGTTATTACTGTTATCTGGTTTTTGGTATTGATTATACTGATTAATTTTTGTTACAAGATATGTTCTCATTGGATACCTGTACTGTGTAGTTTTGTTTTTTATTATACACCGGTTAATCATTATTATTATTATTATTATTATTATTATTATTATTATTATTATTATTATTATTATTATTAGATAAGCTACAACCCTAGTTGAAAAATTGAAATAGCCAGTAAGGAAAGGAAACAAGGAAATAAACAAACTACAGAAGTAATGAACAATTTAAATAATATATTTTAAGAACAGTAACAAGATATGTTTTTCTTGGATACCTGTCACTGTGTATTAATAATGCAATGATTAATTGTCTTTAAAAGACGTATTCTTGTTAGATACCTGTCCCTGTGTATTTCTATTTCTTTAATTATTATACACCGTTTATCGTCATTATGTTTTACCCCCTGTTTGTGTGTGTGTGTGTGTGTGTTTGTGAACAGCTTCATGGATGGATTAACTCTTATGTAAAAAGCTGGAAATGATTAGATTTTGGAAGGTCAAAGGTCAAGGTCACGGTCAAGCAAAATGTCCCATTCACGTAATCATCCATAAGTTTGGACTTCGTTGTCACAGAGACTTCGAATTTGGTTCATAATTGAGTGTATGAAAATCCACGCCATTTAATACATGTCAAGGTCAAAGGTCAAGATCTAGGTCGAGTAAAAGGTTGAGAAATAAGCTACCTCAGCGGAGGTATGCGCTCTACTGAGTGCCCCTCTATTGTCAATTCTTTTTAGTGAGGCAGATTTGCACCGACTCGCAGGGGTGCTCGGAAATGTTTCCTGATCGCTGATTGGTTGGACAAGATAATTCTAACCAATCAGCGATCAGGAAACTTTCCCGAGCTGAAAGGGCACCGCTGCGTGTCGGTGCAAATCTGCCTCACTAAAAAGAATCGAGTATAGTAATACACGTTCTTGTTGGATTCCAGTCACTCACTTAGGCAATATGTACAATTGGTATGACTGGTATTATTATTATTATTATTATTATTATTATATTATTATTATTATTATTATTACTTGCTAAGCTACAACCCTAGCTGGAAAAGCAGGATGCTATAAGCCCAGGGGCATCGACAGGGAAAATAGCTCATTGATGAAAGGAAACGAGGGAAAAATAAAATATTTCAAGAACAGTAAAAACATTGAAATAAATATTTTCGTATTGTATTCAAACTAAAAAAAAAAAAATTACCCGAATTTTTGGGACACAATTTGATTGTGTCGCCATATTTTTTAGGTATGTCACCTGATTGATTTACCATTCATCCTTACCCTTCCTCCTCCCTCTTCCCCCTCCTCCCCCTCCATAACCCCCTTTCCCTTACTCCGCTATGATAAAAAAGAAATTCTCTACTCACGTTTTTGACAAAGTTTAGATTTTGTCACCGTATTTTGGAGGTATAAGTCACCTGATCGATTTCCCATTCATCCTTCCCCCACCTCCCTCCATTTCTCTTTCTTCCACCTGATCCACTTCCCCCTCCCTCTCTCCACCCCTCCTCTTCCCCCTATTTCCCCCACCCCTCCACTTCCCTTTCCCCAACCCCTCCACTTCTATTTCCCTCACCCCTCCACTTCCATTTCCCCCACCCTTCCACTTCCATTCCCCCCCATCCCTCCTCTTTCATTTCCCCCACCCCT
>NC_090739.1:7154187-7159187 GCF_036898095.1 Palaemon carinicauda
TCTCTCTCTCTCTCTCTCTCTCTCTCTGCAGATAGATGTACTGCTACATATTCTCTCTCTCTCTCTCTCTCCTCTCTCTCTCTCTCTCTAATAATGTGTGCTGCAACATTCTCTCTCTCTCTGTCGATATGTCTACTGCAACATGCTCTCTCTCTCTCTCTCTCTCTCTCTCTCTCTCTGCAATTAGATATACTACAACATGCTTTTTTAGCGCAAAATTTGTTCGTCCCGTCGCCTACATGCGAGCGTTCAATGCAAATTCATCTGTTGACTTGAAGCAAGCAGTTCCTGGCGAGAGCTTTGGGCCGGTGTACTCCCGAACCCCTTCAGTATAGGCGGTGTAGACCTCGTCGTAGTAGGTGGTAAGTGACCTTCAAGGAGCTGCATGATAGACAGAATTGAATTTACTTTCGCATTTCAGTTTCATTTGCATATCAAAATTCTTTATGATTTTAATTGAAATCCGAATATTATTTCAGTCGTCACTGGATTGTGCGAAAACTGGATGCTTTTTGAGGCACACCTGTCGAAAACCTTGATTTTTCATGTGATTATTTAAATGTCTTTTTTTTTTGTTACGTCCATTAACGAAGTTGGAAGGAGGTTATGTTTTCGCCCTTTTTTTTATTTTATTTATTTTTTTTTTCTTCTGTGAACAGCTTCCTGGCCACAATTTAAATCGTAGATTAATGAAACTTGAAGGGATTAACTGTTATGTAAAAAGGTAAAAATTATTAAATTTTGGAAGGTCAAGGTCACGGTCAAGCAAAATGTCCAATTCAAGTAATTGGCCATAATTTTGGACATCGTTATCACAGAGACTTCAAACGTGGTTCATATTTGAGCGTATGAAAATCCACACAATTAATACTGTTGAGGTCAAAGGTCAAGGTCGAGAAATAAGCTGCCGCGGTGGAGGTCTGCGCTCTACTGAGTGCCCATCCAGTTTGCTTATCAAAGAGGTTATTCCCCGAGTTTATTTGGAAAGGGGGAATGGGTAGCAACGCTCCTCGCTGATAAGTCTATATGAAAGAGGGCCGAATAATGAGCAGACACACTTTGTAAAGAAAAGAAATTTTACTTAACATATAGATATCAATGGATTTTGAGAGAGAGAGAGAGAGAGAGAGAGAGAGAGAGAGAGAGAGAGAGAAAAAAAAAATACAGTTAGTAGGCCCTACTTAGTCATAAGTATTTCTCGGTATAGTAAATTGCATCGAAGGTGTACTGGAGAGCGATAGGATGTGTATTATGGGAAAAAAGGAGGTAGTTGCAAGTTGCAGTTTAGAAACTTCTAAAATTATTTTCATTTAATTTAGATCTTATCTCACGACGTTATTTTTAGCCCGATAGTTGAAGAAGAATATGACGTCACAATGTTTTTTTTTTTTACTTTTCCACATAATTTTGTTGGTAATAAACCTTTACCTGTTGAAGAGTCTTGTTTGTGTAAAGATCTTGCCTGTTTATATATATATATATATATATATATATATTTACAAAGTCTTTGATCTTTTCTAACAGTGGCATTCAATGTATTAATTTAATCAGTTATCCAATCCTTCTTTCTTGGCGTTTATTTCTTTAGTGTCCCTTCCAGTAAGATCCATGTCCATCCTATATTTCAATGTTTTTCGTTTACATACTGGTTATCGGCTTCTTCATCTATTAACGTGCTTTTTCCCATTTGTATGGGGTGAGCACGGTTGCCTTCTTTTGAAGGACTTTGTTTTGGCTTTGGGATAGACCGTAGTCCCGATCGGCTGCCCTGCCTGACATCGTTTAAACCCGGTAGCGTATGTTCATGCGTTGTACCAGTCACCAGCGTCCTTCCTCCCAGCAGCGAGGAGTCTTGACTTTTATTTTCTATAAAATTGGCTATCATCTAGTTGATTGTGCCCTGAGTATCCTTTTCGTAGTGGGGGTTTTTCCTTTAGTGTCCCTTCTGTAAGATCAGTAAAATTCATTTTCATCATACGTTTTTTATAGATAATTTGTTGCATGATTGTTGCTACCATCTTTGAAATAGATAAATTTTTGGTAACAATAGCCAACAGATTTTTCATACATAAAAAATACTCTGATTTTCCTTTATCTTGAAGAGGCACACAATCACTTAACAATATTTGAATGTTATACATTCATGCAATTAAAAAGTGGGATTTTGATAAAGGATATGTATAGCTTGATAAAGATGTATCTTGAGAAACAAGTGCAACATTTCTCTTACAACAAAAACATCTGTTATTTCGTTTAAAAGCTTAATCATTTCGAACCTCAAGTACATTAACAGCTTAATTAGATAAAATAGCTGCAGCTCATTTCGAAACTGGAGCGTTCAATTAAAAAAAGAAAACATATATTATAGTTTTAAATTACTTAATTAAACTGGTTTGGTTATGATTTAGGCATGAATGCATAGAAATACTGTTTGACCTTTTACAGAGGAAAATATGAGTAATCCAACTTCAGTGTGGGCAATATAGTATATTCTCATAAAGTCGGATTACCAAATTAGTTTTTATATTCAATATTAACTGCCGTACTCCACTTGGTTATTTGGTTATTAGTACGATAGCACAATTTATGTCTACATAAATTAGTGTATTAATGATATATATATATATATAAATACATATATATATAAATATACAAATATATATATATATATATATGTGTGTGTGTGTGTGTGTGTGTGTGTAGTCCATTGCAAGGCAAAGGACCCAAAAGTCCTTCCACTTCCGTTTGTTAATGGTTTTGCTGATAGTCTATACCCGCAAATTTATGTGTATATATATACACATGTAATATAATATATATATATATATGTGTGTGTGTGTGTGTGTTTGTGTGTGTGTATTGGTGTATGTGTGTGTACTTGAAATTACTGCCGCTATTACAGATTATGCTAGTTTTGGAAACACCGCTCGATACGAGTAACGATCGACGAGAGAACAAGATTACCCACCTGATTACTCCACATTACTTCGGTTTTAGACATTGCGCAAAGTAATAATGTAGTCATTTTAGGCGTTTCATGAAACGTCATCAAGTATATCTCGGTTGCTGGAAACGGCTAGACTGTTGTTGAAGAGGATTGCTCGCGTTTTTTATTTAGGATTTGGATTGTTAAGATTTACTATAGTCCATTTCTTTTAGCGATGCAGATTTGCACCGACTCGCAGCAGTGCCCTTTTAGCTCGGAAAAGTTTCCTGATCGCTGATTGGTTAGACGCAGCGGTGCCCTTTTAGCTCGGAAAAGTGTCCTGATCGCTGATTGGTTGGACGAGATAATTCTAACCAATCAGCGATCAGGTAACTTTCCGAGCTAAAGGGGGCACCGCTGCGAGTCGGTGCAAATCTGCCTCGATAAAAGAAAAGGACTATAGTGTAAGCGACCCGTCAAAAATGATGGCTAAATAATTAGATAGATATGCAACACACACGCTTACACAGAGATTCAACCCTTTCCCCCCCCCCTCTCCCCCCTCTCCCCCTTTCCCCCTTTCCCCCTCTCCCCCTCTTCCCCCTTTCCCCCTTTCCTAACTACAACACGGCAGTAGTGGTTTCCGAGTGTATCTCCCTGGGTACCCCTTCTCACCTGGGTATGACTACTCCCTCCCCCCCTACCCAAGAGACGGGATGAGACTGAGTAGGTACACGTTTGGCAATGCCGCTCAGCGTGACC
The DNA here is from genome assembly GCF_036898095.1 of Palaemon carinicauda. NCBI lineage: Eukaryota > Metazoa > Arthropoda > Malacostraca > Decapoda > Palaemonidae > Palaemon > Palaemon carinicauda. The sequence goes on from NC_090739.1 coordinate 7,157,876, forward strand.
GGAAAGAAATACTAATGGTAGACCCATGCCTACATTGCTGAGGACTATGAAGCGCGAAGTAGGAGATGATGAATGGAAAAGTATTGATTTTAAAGCTCAAGATAGAGACGACTGGCGAAATCCAACCAAGGACCTTTGCATCAATAGACGTAGAAGGAGATTTTAATGATATATATATATATATATATGTGTGTGTGTATGTATATATATATATATATGTGTGTGTGTGTGTGTGTGTGTATACACTTATATATAGATACCGCCGTTTGAGTAATCTATATATGGAATTTTTTGGAACCAAGTACCTTCCAAGTATACTGTATATATATATATATATATATATAATATGTGTATATATATTTATATATATGTGTGTGTGTGTGTGTGTGTGTAAGGAATCTTGTTCGTAGGATCCGTTATGGAGTAGAAGAGCCAATTAGATTGTAGGCTCCAGGGGATGGGGTCCGGGTTATCAGCCCCTCCCCTGTTCCCTTTCCCTCCTCCCCCACCCCCCTCTCCCAAGATAGAGTTAATTTATCCAGTCGCAATGCTCTGTTTGTGACTCATTTGTATTCATTGTCCGAGTATTACGAAGGCCCCAATTTCCTACCTCCATGCTCCCAGCAGACAGGACTCTCCTCCCTTCCTTGGCTATATTCCTGGACTGCTTCGCTACGCCATTCCAGGCAATATGGCCCCCGTTTGAATGGAATTGCCCGGAGGCAGAGAGAGGAAACTAATAAAGAGGTTTTGGCCCAAGGTGAATTGGATGAGCCTTGGGTTTCATATGCGGTCGAATAGTCTTGGTCGTAATCGGGAATTCGACCGCCGATGGGACAATATTTGGGGAGATACATAGATTTTTTATTATATAATTTTGCTCTTTTTCTATTGAATTATCTTTTATTCTAGGTTATATATATATATATATATATATATAAATCGAGAGAGAGAGAGAGAGAGAGAGAGAGAGAGAGAGAGAGAGTTTTATTCTTGTCTTGAAATATATTCATACATGTTTTATTGTTATCATTACTAATGTCATTTGTGTATATTTTGTGGATCAAGTTGATGGACGATCGTTTGTGCAAGGTTCTATACACAAAGTTTTGATATTAATGTCACAATTATGTAATTATCATTATTACAATTGCCATCAGTATTATAAGTAGTACCTCTACTACGATTGCATGTTTTGGGGCTCAAGAAAAACAACATGCAAAGTACTGATTTGATGGACAAGCGGTTCAAGGGCTTTGAGATTTGTACAAGGCAGATTTGATTGCATGAACAGGTGCTGGAATTCTCAAGT
>NC_090739.1:7166687-7171687 GCF_036898095.1 Palaemon carinicauda
TTGGGAAGGGGGGGGGGGGGTAAGGGGGGGGATGTTTGAATCTGTGTGTGTGCATATCTATCTAAATATTTAGCCGTCATTTTTGACAGGTTGCTACACTAATGTATATTCGTGAGAGTTATGGGACTCATTGTATTAAAAGTCGTAAACTTAGGCATGTCAAATAGATTGCTAGCGTGATGGTATTTTAATTGTCACATGTTTTACTTTTTTTTTTTTTAAGGAATTTTCTTATACCTGATAAAACATTGCACCATTTTCAGTTTTCTTTCCTTCTACATACCAGCTTGGACATGCAATTTTAGTAAACCAAAGGAATGAAAAGAAATACTGAATAGATGTCGCATATGGGTTAAAACACTCAAACTCGTTAGTTTCTTTGGTTGCAGCAACCTCACCATCCTTGTGCGATAAGGTTGGGGAGTTTGGGGGAGCCTATAGGTCTATTTTCTGAGTCATCAGCAGCCATTGCTTGGCCATCCCTTGTCCTAGCTTGGGTGAAGAGGGGCTTGGGCGCTGATCATATGTACATATGGTCAGTCTCTATGGCATTGTCCTGCTTACTGTCACTGTAAGGCATTGTCCTGCTTGATAGGGCAATGTCACTGTCCCTTGCCTCTGCCATTCATGAGTGGCTTTTAAAACATTTAAACTTCTAATGTAATAAAAAAAATTGATATTTATATTCCATTTACATTTGCATTGTTTTTCCCGCCATTTAAAAAAGAAAATGTCCGACCATTCATTCTTTCAAATGGTTTCTGGAAAAAACAAACTATTGTCTATTATGTTTGACTTTTTTGGGATGAACTTTATATTCCATGAAGTTTATGGTTAATGAAATGAACAGGTTAACTCTCTCTCTCTCTCTCTCTCTCTCTCTCTCTCTCTATATATATATATATATATACAGTATATATATATATATATATGTATATATATATATGTGTATATATATATATATATGTATGTATATATTTATGTATATATATATATATATATATATATTTATATGTATATATATGCATATATATACTATATATATATATATATATATATCTTTGTCTGAATTTCCCTCAAGTTTTAAGCGTTGTGGTAGCCAATTGGAAACGTCTCTGACTAGCGTTCTGTCGGACTGGGGTTCAAGTCCCGCTCAAGCTCGATAGTATCTTGTAGTGTGTGCAACCTAACCGCCCTTGTGAGCAAAGGATGTTGGGGGGGGGGGGTGTTGAGGGAGCCTATAAGTCTACCTGCTGAGTCTTCAGAAACTATTGCCTGATCCTCTCTGGTCCTAGCTTGGTTTGAGATGGGGTTTGGGCGCTGATAATATGTATATATGATCAGTCTCTAGGGCATTGTCCTGCTAGCTTGGGTATTATTATTATTATTATTATTATTATTATTACTTGCTAAGCTACAAACCTAGTTGGAAAAGCAGAATGCTATAAGCCCAGTGGCTTTAACAGGGAAAATAGCCCAGTGAGGAAGGAGACAAGGTAAAATAAAATATTTTAAGAACAGTAACAACATTAAAATGAAAATAGAAGACTTGCTTCTGAAACTATATTTGTATTTAAGCTACCGTCTCTCCTTTTCACGAGTGTAAGTTGTTCCTAGCCTCTACTATTCCTGAGCGACTTTAAAAAAAAAAAAAAATGCATATGAAATTTCCTAAAATTTTCCCTGCCAAAGACGAAAACCATCTTGTTATCCCCGTCAAGAAACTCGATCTCGGATACAGAGCTAAGTATGATACTTGTCTAGTTCCGTTTCTCGGGTGAGCTGTTTTAACGTTCTCTGGTGCAGTGTTGCCATATATGGGGATTTATCCCTAGATTTGGGGATTTTGGGTGTCTGATGGGCGTATTCTGTACAAATTTCTATGAAGAAGAAAGAAAGGTGAGTAAACCTTCATATTGTTGTAATTAGTTTACTTGTAATTACCTGAAGTATAGTGAGTAATTTCTATATTAGCAATTAGTTTACTTGCAATTACCTGAAGTATAGTGAGTAATTTCTATATTAGTAATTAGTTTACTTGCAATTACCTGAAGTATAGTGAGTAATTTCTATATTACCAATTAGTTTACTTGTAATTACCTGAAGTATAGTGAGTAATTTCTACATTGGCAATTAGTTTACTTGCAATTACCTGAAGTATAGTGAGTAATTTCTATATTAGCAATTAGTTCACTAGTAATTACCTGAAGTATAGTGAGTAATTTCTATATTGGCAATTAGTTTACTTGCAATTACCTTAAGTATAGTGAGTAATTTCTATATTAGCAATTAGTTTACTTGCAATTACCTGAAGTATAGTGAGTAATTTCTATATTAGTAATTAGTTTACTTGTAATTACCTGTAGTATAGTGAGTAATTTCTATATTAGCAAAGGCTACATGATCAGAAAAAAAAAAATATTTGTGGAAATGGGGATTTTTGCGTTGATTTTGGGGATTTTTGGGTTGATTTGGGTTTTTTTAGACTAACCCAAGTGGCAACACTGCTCTGGTGAGTAATGAGCCTGGCATTGCCAAGACAGAGTGCCGCTTGTTAGAGAAGAATTAATGTAGGACTTTGCATGAGAGAGAGAGAGAGAGAGAGAGAGAGAGAGAGAGAGAGAGAGAGAAGAAGAAGAATGTACGTCATGTGCATGTGCTTCTCATCATAAGCAACTGAATTACGGGGTTAATATAGATGGAGAGTCATTATTTTCTTCTTTGTGACCCCGTGTGTGCGTTTGTTGCTTGTTTTTTTTTGCATATTTGAATGCTTTCATGTGTTCCCTTTGTTAAATTGTTAGATATTTGGTTCTTGGTTTTCATTTTTTTTATTAGTTATTAGTGCGTTACTATTCTCTTTCCGTTAGAAGTGATATAAGAAATTTTTTTTATTATTATTTGTAATGCTACCTATATATATGGATGTAAATCTCTCTCTCTCTCTCTCTCTCTCTCTCTCTCTCTCTCTCTCTCTCTCATTATTTATAAAATAGCCTTTATGTATGGTTGTAAATCTCTCTCTCTCTCTCTCTCTCTCTCTCTCATTATTTATGATATAGCCTTTATGTATGGATGTAAATCTCTCTCTCTCTCTCTCTCTCTCTCTCTCTCTCTCATTATTTATAATATAGCTGTTATGTATGGATGTAAATCTCTCTCTCTCTCTCTCTCTCTCTCTCTCTCTAGCCGATTCGTATCCGAGAAATAGACTATTAGGTGCAAAGGTATAATTTTAGACTTGAATTTTTTTTTCTTAATCTTTTAAAAAGTTTAAATATTTGATGCCAAGGTGTCGACATTCTACTAAAACTATGGAAAACCTCAAAGATATCGAGGAAGCGGTAGAATTAGGGATAGAAAATAGATTGGGATGGTAAAAGACTGGAAAGAAATGGGAAGGGGAACTGCGAAAAAAAAGTGAGAGGGGAAAATTGAAGGGTTATGGTTAAAAAACTGGAAAAATGTCATTGGGTGTAAGCAAAAGAAGAAGAAGGAAAGTAAATAAATGGAGAGAGAAACTGTGTTGACCAATAGACGAAACAGCTAAAAAAATGAAAAACTTTTTTTTTTTTTTTTTTTTTTTTGCCAGAAGTGAATCAATTTGATAAATAAATAAAGTGAATTATACATCATCATCATCATCATTATTATATCATCATCATCATCATCATTATCATTATTATATCATCATCATCATCATCAACCGTGACTAGTCCACTGCAGATCAAGGGTCTCAGACATGACCTTCCACTCGCTTCTGTTTATGGTCTTTCTATACCAGTCTATACCCTTAGAATTTTGTAGTTCGTCAATCCATCGTCTTCTCTTCCTTACCCTGCTTCTTTTGCAATCTCTATAGAACCATTCTTTTATTCTTATTAATGTCCGTGTATTGTCTGCCATTCTCATTATGTGATCTCTCCATGTCCGTTTTTTTTTTCTTATAATATTTTTAGAATATCCTCGACTTATTTTGCTCTCGTATCCATGTTTCTCTTTTCTGTCTCTTATGGTTGTGGTGGCCGATGTGGTAACGTCCCTGACTGGTAATCGCCAGACTGGGGTTGGAGTCCCGCTCAAACTCGTCAGTTCATTTAGTCGCTGCAACCGCACAATCCTTGTGAGCTAAGGAAGGAGTGTTTTGGAGAGCCTCTAGGTGTATCTGCTGAGTCATCAGCAGCCATTGCCTGACCCTCCTTATTCCTAGCTTGCGTGTAGAGGGGGCTTGGGCGCTGATCATATGTTTATATGGTCATTTCCTGGGCATAGTCCTACTTGATAGGGCAATGTCACTGTCCCTTGCCCCTGCCATTCATGAGGAGCCTTCAGTGTTATTCCCATCGTTATTCTCTCCATAGCTCTTTGAGTTGTAACTAGCTTATGTTCTAAGACTTTCATAAGATTTTTCTTTTTAGAAAAAGTAAATATATCTAATATAGAATAAACCAACTAAATTTACTGAAAAGAGAAGGAAATTGTGTGTAAATCGACTGCGTGATTATCGTGGAAAAAATTATATATTTTTTCTTAGAAGTAAACCAGAAAGAGTAAGAATTCAAACGAGACGTAATCAGAAAGACAAAATAACCCTGAATTGTTTCTAGATGATGATGATGATGATGATGCAGGCCGTGGTGTTGGGGATAAAGATAATTTTGGTGGTGGAGATGGTGTTGGTGGTGGAGATGGTGTTGTATGTGAAGATAGTGTTGGTGTTGATGGTGGAGATGGTGTTGATGGCGTTGGTGGTGGAGATGGTGTTGGGTGTGAAGATAGTGTTGGGGTTGGTGGTGGAGAGGGTGTTGGTTGTGAAGATAATTTTGGTGGTGGAGATGGTGTTGGTTGTTGGGGTTGTTGGTGGAGATGGTGTTGGGTGTAAAGATAGTGTTGGGGCTGGTGGTGGAGATGGTGTTGGTGGTGAAGATGGTGTTGGTGGTGTAGATGGTGTTGTGTGTGAAGATAGTGTTGGTGTTGATGGTGGAAGATGGTGTTGGGTG
>NC_090739.1:7181687-7186031 GCF_036898095.1 Palaemon carinicauda
TTTCCAGGTTATCTTCTTTTTAAAGAGTTTTGTGAAACGGTGTGCGAGGAACCTGTGCCACAGCTCAAGTTTTACGAAGAGGTGAGTACTCGACTTTTATGTTTGTTGTGATTTATTTTCACTTTACGGGGACAGGCTGGATAAGAATTTACTGCTTTTCATCAGATTGGAAATTATGGTTTCATCGGTGTTTTGTCGTTATTTTTTTTTTTATTATCTGCGGTTTTCATTTTTTTAAAATGCAATTAAAGATTCTTTTTTACACTATGGGGAAAGGTTGGATAAGAATTTAGTGCTTTCCATCAGATTGAAAAATTGTGGTTTTATCAGTGTTTTGTGTGTTTTGTCGATTTTTTTTTTTACATCTACGGGGTGTTTTTTTTTTTTTTTTTTTTTTTTTGAGTACCGAAGGGATAATAATTTTTTGCTTTCCATCAGATCGAAAATATGGTTTCATCTGTGTTTGTGGATTTTTTATTATTATGTGCAGTTTTGATTTTTTCTTTGAATGTAAATAAAGATTCTTTTTTTTTTTTTTTTACTTTATGGGGAAAGGTTGGACAAGAATTTACTACTTTTATGAAATTGGAAATTATTGTTTCATCGGTGTTTTGTCATTTTTTTTCGTTATGTGCAATAGGAAAAGTACTTTTATTTTCTCTTTGTGTGAAAGAAAATAAAGATTCTTTTATGTATGTTTTTATTTATGGAATTACAGTAGTGCTTTCCATCAGATTGTAAATTATAGTTTCATCAGTATTTTGTCATTTTTTTTCATCATCTTTAGTTGCAAAAGTACTTTTTTTATTTTCTCTTTGTTTGAATGTAATTAAAGACACTTTTTAATTTTTTTTTAAGGATTTGTTTATATTGATGTCTGCCAAATTATTAATTGTTGTGATGTAAATATTTCTTGTGCAGAATACCTCATGTACGAACTCATAGTCTAATTTTCCTAACCAAATAAATTCCAAGACTATCACGTAGACCTTCCTTCGTTTTTCTTCCGTTAATTTATGCAATAAACCGCAGAGCAACATTATGAATTCTCTTTGGAAACATTTCCCACTCCCTACCCCCACAAGGTTCTGAACGAGAAAGTTGTCTTAAGTGTGGGCATATTCTAAATTATAATTTTTTCTAAGGTAAATATTCCGTATGGAGACTATCACGTAGACCTTTTCTCGTTTTTCTTCCGTTAATTTATGCAATAAACTGCAGATCAACATTATGAATTCTCTTTGGAAACATTTCCCACTCCCCACTCCCACAAGGTTCTGAACGAGAAAGTTGTCTCAAGTGTGGCGGGTGGGGGGGGGGGGAACCCGTGGAGGTGATCTTGCAACCATTACACAGCCGTATTTCAAAAGGCCCATTGTTGCAAGGAAGTTATTACATACTTGGGAGGTTAAATAGGTCTTCTCAGGGTTTGTCGAAGTCGGGTTATTTGTGGTGACGTCTTCTCGTGACTGGGAAAAGGAGGTCGGAAGTTAAGACGCTTAGAAAATTAAGAAAACTGTTTAGTCTTATGTTTTTAACGGTGTTGATGACCATATCTCGTGAGATAATATATTTCATTAACGTCATTAACATATCAATTAACCTGTGACCAGAAATTGAATCTCTCCTATACAGTAAAGAGAAATTATCTGTCTATATATATATATATATATATATATATATATATATATATATATATATACATATATATATATATATATATATATATATATATATATATATATATTCGTAAAAATCACAGGGATACGTGATGCTCAGATGCAAAAGAACCACAGGGAAAATGAAAATATTAAATATAAGATTAAGTCCTGACTAGTCTCGTGATCCTTCTTCAGTCCTCCTATATTTCATATATCATTTTCCCTCTGGTTCTTTTGCATATATATATATATATATATATATATATATATATATATATATATATATATATATATATATATATATATATTATATATATATCCTGCTAGAGCTAAACGGCATTGCCAAACGTGACTACTCGATTCTCTCCCTGTCCCTCGTGTAGGAGAGAGAGAGAGAGAGAGAGAGAGAGAGAGAGAGAGAGAGAGAGAGAGAGTAGTCTTACCCCTGGCGAGAGAGGTTACCCTGGTGTTATAGCTAGGAAAGGAGAAATGGGGTAAGAAGGATTGAATCTGTGTGTGTCGGTGCGTGCATATCTATCCTAAATATTTACCCATCATGTTTGACGGGTCGCGCACACTAGTAAACTCACATTCATGTAATCCCATATTTTCTTTTCCATCACTTCGCCAGAGATGGAAGACTTTTGGTTAAAAGACTGAAAGCAGGAAAAAGTTAGGCCAGATTCAATCAGTGTAATGCACTAGGGAGTCGAGCCAGACACAGCTTGGAAAAAACGTTGAAAGTCAGTTTAGAGATTTGCCGTGTGTTCGTAGCTATGTGAATGAGGTGAACCTGTAAACTCAGTGTTTTTTTTTTTATGGAAGTTTAGGTAGAGATTTGTCTGCTAATAACTAATGAAACAAGTTAAAATGTAAAAGATTTCGAAGTACGTCTGATAGAAGATAAACTTTGGTAACTGTATGTTCGTCTATAACTATGATATTTTTTTTTTTTTTTTTTTTTTTTTTTTTTTTTTTTTTTTTTTTTTTTTTTTTTTTTTTTGATGAGGGGCATTTGCACTGACTAACAGGGGTGCCCTTTTATCTCGGAAAGGTTTCCTACTAGCTGATTGGTTGGACAAAATAATTCTACCCAATCAGTTAATAGGAAACTTTTTCGAGGTAAAAGGGCACCCCTGCGAGTCGGTGCAAATGCGTCTATTTAAAAAAAAAAAAATAATAATAATTGGTAGAATTTCCTTTATAAGGTTGTGGTGGCCGATGTGGTAACGTCCCTGACTGGTGAACGCCAGACTGGGGCTCGAGTCCCGCACAAACACGTTAGTTCCTTTGATCGCTGTAACCTCACCATCCTTGTGAGCTTAGAATGGGGGGTTTAGGGGAGCTTATAGGTCTATCTGCTGAGTCATCAGCAGCCATTGCCTGGCCCTCCTTGGTCCTAGCTTTGGTGGAGAGGGGGCTTGGGCGCTGATCATATGTGTATATGGTCAGTCTCTAGGACATTGTCCTGATAGGGCAATATCATTGTCCCTTGCCTCTGCCATTCATGAGTGACCTTTAAACCTTTAAAAACTACACATGTACACATGCAATGCGTAAAGGTTACCTGACCTTCAGCTTTGACAAAATCCCCATCCAAATGTCTTTAGACTTTTTTTTAATCATTATTGCTAACCGGATACACAAGGATGCTGTTATTAACCTTTGACCCGAGTCATTTTTCTTCCATTGGTGGTATGAGACTCCATTTTTTTTATTTATTTTATTGCAAGGACATTCTTTATAATTTATCGGTTCATAGGAATACTTTGTTTTTGTTCCTACACATTATTGCATGACACACACACACACACACACATATATATATATATATATATATATATATATATATTCTCTCTCTAAAGATGCCAAAAGCCTTATCTTTGTCGGAGTGTTAGGATTTTTTCATCTTTCGTTTGTTCTTAAACTGGTATGTAGACACTCCTACATGAACGTGTACACTTGATAACGAGAGAGAGAGAGAGAGAGAGAGAGAGAGAGAGAGAGAGAGAGAGAGAGAGAGAGAATGTCATAATGGTGTTAATCGTTTTTTAACGAAATCAGAAATATTTAAGCCAATGTTCATTTCAAGATAATATTCTTCCTGTGAATATGTTTATCTGTTATTACTTCTCCTGTTCCCAAATAGACTTCTGTTTGCTTCTGTTTGCTTCTGTTTATCCACTTTTTAATCATGGCATTTATACGGCTCCAAGAGAGACGAAACGTTGAAGAGGATCTAGCAGATGTTAACGGTAAGAAAACGCTGTATTAGTTGAACATCCAACTCTGAATGTTAATGAAACCATTGTTATGATGAGGTGGTGGGGTATTGTATACAGGGTCGCCAGGATTTGTAAATAAGAAAAGGCCAATAATTAACCGCAGCTTTAAAAGGCCGGCCCATTAGTAGAAAAAGGCCAAATATATAGTATTTAAGGTCCGCCTTTTTTCCATGATGTTACCAAAGGCCAACCAATTATAAAAGACCAAATTTGAGTTTTTTGGTCTGAAAATGACCAGATTTGAGTTTTTTGGCCTGATAAAAGGTCAAATTTGATTTTTTTTACTTGATAAAAGGTCAAATTTGAGTTTTTTGACGTGATAAAAGGTCAAATTTGAGTTTTTTGACCTGATAAAAGGTCAAATTTGAGTTCTTTGTCCTGATAAAAGGTCAAATTTG
>NC_090739.1:7186531-7189031 GCF_036898095.1 Palaemon carinicauda
GTAGGTGGACAGTATGAGGAATAGATATATGTATCGGCTATATTATTACAAGCGTATTTTGGTTCACAATAAAATTTAAGGGCTTTTGTATTATTGTTCACTATAAAATTTAATTGTCAATGCATTAGTCGTGTTAGTAATATAATTGTATGTACATGTAATCTCAAAATAAATGTAATCATTTACTGTCCACCTACTTTTGGACCACCCTGTATATAACGCAGACTTAAAATTATATCAATTATACTGAAAGCTAGTTGGAACGATTAGATCTGTATATTAAATGTATATAACGCAGACTTAAAATGGCATCAATTATAGTGAAAGCTAGTTTTAACGATTAGATTTGTATATTAAATGGTCATATCTCTTCTAGCTGTGCTTATGAAAGGTTAAACGCAAATTTTTCTGCAAAGTAAGTAATGCTGAGACATAAAATGTTAATGTTCTCCGTCTGACATTGTATACAACGTTCATGAAAAGAAAAGACGTTTAATAGAGTTTTCTATCCTACGTTTTTATGTTTTCATATGTTTATTATGTAGTTTAACATCCTTTTTATGCTCAGTTATCTTTTTTTAACTTAGGCGTTTCTTTTTTCTTTCCTATTATATTTGTTATCCGACTGCTGTTTAAAAAGCATTTTTTGTTCTGTCATTTTTTTTTTAGATTTACCGTTCCTTTCTTTATGATTTTATTATATATTTCTTATCCAATTGCTATTTAACATGCATTTTTTGGTCTGCTATATTCTTTTAATTTTCCATTCTTATCTTTGCTATTTTATATGTTTGCTATCTGACTGTTGTTTAAAATGCAATTTTTGTCCTGTTTTTTTTTCTTTTTCTTTTATCAATAGTTTATTTGTTCTTTTATAATATGTTTATTATCCGACTGCTGTTTAACGTGCATTTGTTCTTCTGTTTTATTATTATTATTTTTTTAATTTGATGTCAGGAGATCTCTCTATATATTTATAGTCTCCATTTACTTAGAAAGTAACTAACTCTTATTTATGAATGAGAATTGATGTCGACAACGTTAAAATAGATCAGACCTTCCGAATCACAGCCGAATCTGCTGCACATTTAGAAAGCAAGACAGTCAACCTCGTTATAACGAATCACACTTTATTTACCTGTTTGACTGGAAACGAACGACACTCATTCCAGGACTGTTGATAGAACACTCTGGAACCAGCATGAGTCTGGAAGCTGAGAGAACCTGGCACTTTGTTAAAGAAGAGTTATAGTGCTTTGTAAACAGACGACTTGCCTTTCAGAAGCAAAATTTGATTGTGGAGGAAATCGTTGTATGCAGATTGAGTTTCGCGTGGAGTCAGTCGTTTCGGGGCTGGACCCAGCGAAATTGGATCAGTGTTCTAGTATTGGGAAGACTTTATCTATTTACGTACGTATTTGTATTCAGGCATATGTGCGTATATGTAGGCTGAAGCTTATGTGTGTACGCTTAAAAATTTGCACATTAAATGGAAAAATTCCAGGATTTTTACCGTTTTAAAAACTGTTATATTGACGGTCACACACCAGTAGAAGATAGTAACAAAGTAAGGTTAAATTACGGGCGCCTGTATTTTACTGAAATACTGCTGATAACAGTATTTTTCACGGAGAATATCCGATAAAATTACGGTTTTATTCTAACAGTGATGTATAACATGTTATGTATCATCATCGCCATCTCCTCCGACCCTTATTGACGTAAAGGGCTTCGGTTAGATTTCACCAGTCGTCTCTATCTTGAGCTTTTAATTCAATACTTCTCCATTCATCATCTACTTCGCTCTTCATAGTCCTCAGCCATGTACGTCTGGGTCTTCCATCTCTTTTAGTGCCTTGTGGAGCCCAGCTGAACGTTTGGCGAACTAATCTCTCTTGGGGAGTGCGAAGAGCATGCCCAAACCATCTCCATCTACCCCTCATCATGATTTCATAGTCCTCAGTCATGTAGGTCTGGGTCTTCCAACTCTTCTAGTGCCTTGTGGAGCCCAGCTGAACGGTTGGCGAACTAATCTCTCTTGGGGAGTGCGAAGAGCATGACCAAACCAATTCCATCTACCCCTCATCATGATCTCATCAACATATGGCACTCGAGTAATCTCTCTTAAAGTCTCATTTCTAATCATGTCCTGCCATTTAAATCCTTCTGAGGCCTTTGTTCTCAAATCTACTAAATCTATTGGAGATTGTTTCATTTCTTATGGACCAGAAGACAAAAATGTGTGATTTTTTTTTTTTCATTGTAGATTTTGTTTTCTAAGGAGTAGAAGACACCAGTAATGATGGCCTAAGTTCTTATCATGTTCACAGTAAAACTTGTGTTCACAGTGACTCGTGCACCTATAGATTACTGGTTTTAGGTTTTCTAGTCAACAATTGTTCATTTATTTTAGATGTTCTGTTTTTTCTTGAAACTGATCTCAACTTCTGTGGCTGGCGGCCGCACAAAAATAGTTTTTCTTTCTGTTTAAAAATGTTCG
>NC_090739.1:7194031-7206531 GCF_036898095.1 Palaemon carinicauda
CTCTTACTTATTTCACATTGAATTTCTCCTTTATTTCACATTAGATTCCTCTTGCTTATTTTACATTAGACTCCTCTTACTTATTTCACATTGAATTTCTCCTTTATTTCACATTAGATTCCTCTTGCTTATTTTACATTAGACTCCTCTTACTTATTTCACATTGAATTTCTCCTTTATTTCACATTAGATTCCTCTTGCTTATTTTACATTAGACTCCTCTTACTTATTTCACATTGAATTTCTCCTTTATTTCACATTAGATTCCTCTTGCTTATTTTACATTAGACTCCTCTTACTTATTTCACATTGAATTTCTCCTTTATTTCACATTAGATTCCTCTTGCTTATTTTACATTAGACTCCTCTTACTTATTTCACATTGAATTTCTCCTTTATTTCACATTAGATTCCTCTTGCTTATTTTACATTAGACTCCTCTTACTTATTTCACATTGAATTTCTCCTTTATTTCACATTAGATTCCTCTTGCTTATTTTACATTAGACTCCTCTTACTTATTTCACATTGAATTTCTCCTTTATTTCACATTAGATTCCTCTTGCTTATTTTACATTAGACTCCTCTTACTTATTTCACATTGAATTTCTCCTTTATTTCACATTAGATTCCTCTTGCTTATTTTACATTAGACTCCTCTTACTTATTTCACATTGAATTTCTCCTTTATTTCACATTAGATTCCTCTTGCTTATTTTACATTAGACTCCTCTTACTTATTTCACATTGAATTTCTCCTTTATTTCACATTAGATTCCTCTTGCTTATTTTACATTAGACTCCTCTTACTTATTTCACATTGAATTTCTCACTTATTTCACATTGAATTTCTCACTTATTTCACTTTAGATTCCTCTTGCTTATTTTACATTAGACACCTCTTACTTATTTCACATTGAATTTCTCACTTATTTCACATTAGATTCCTCTTGCTTATTTTACATTAGACTCCTCTTACTTATTTCTCATTGAATTTCTCACTTACTTATTTCACATTAGATTCCTCTTGCTTATTTTACATTAGACTCCTCTTACTTATTTCACATTGAATTTCTCACTTATTTCACATTAAATTCCTCTTGCTTATTTCACATTAGATTCCTCTTGCTTATTTTACATTAGATTCCTCTTGCTTATTTCACATTGAATTTCTCACTTATTTCACATTAAATTCCTCTTACTTATTTCACATTAGATTCCTCTTGCTTATTTACATTAAACTCCTCTTACTTATTTCACATTGAATTTCTCACATTTTACATTAGATTCATCTTGCTTGTTTTACATTAGACTCCTCTTACTTATTTCACATTGAATTTCTCACTTATTTCACATTAAATTCCTCTTGCTTATTTCACATTAGATTCCTCTTGCTTATTTTACATTAGATTCCTCTTGCTTATTTTACATTAAATTCCTCTTGCTTATTTCACATTAGATTCCTCTTGCTTATTTTACATTAGATTCCTCTTGCTTATTTTACATTAGACTCCTCTTACTTATTTCACATTGAATTTCTCACTTATTTCACATTAAATTCCTCTTGCTTATTTCACAGTGGAATCCTCTTGCTTATTTTACATTGAATTTCTCACTCATTTCACATTAGATTTCTCTTGTTTATTTGACATTAAATTCCTCTTACTTATTTCACATTGAATTTCTCACTTATTTCACTTTAGATTCCTCTTGCTTATTTCACAGTGGAATCCTCTTGCTTATTTCACATTGAATTTCTCACTTATTTCACATTAGATCCCTCTTGCTTATTTCACATTGAATTTGTCACTTATTTCACATTAGATTCCTCTTGCTTATTTGACAGTGGAATCCTCTTACTTAATTCACATTGAATTTGTCACTTATTTCACATTAGATTCCTCTTGCTTATTTCACAGTGGAATCCTCTTGCTTATTTCATGTTGGAATTCTCTTGCTTATTTCATATTGGGTTCCTCTTGCTTATTTTACATTAGATCCCTCTTGCTTATTTTACATTAGACTCCTCTTACTTATTTCACATCGAATTTCTCACTCAATTCACATTAGATTCCTCTTGCTTATTTTACATTAGACTCCTTTTACTTATTTCACATTGAATTACTCACTTATTTCACATTGGATTCCTCTTGCTTATTTTACATTAGCCTCCTCTTACTTATTTCACATTGAATTTCTCACTCATTTCACATTAGATTCCTCTTGCTTATTTCACAGTGGAGTCCTCTTGCTTATTTCACATTGAATTTCTCACTTATTTCACATTAGATTCCTTTTGCTTATTTTACATCAGACTCTTCTTACTTATTTCACATTGAATTTCTTACTTATTTCTCATTAGATCCCTCTTGCTTATTTTACATTGAATTTCTCACTTATTTCACATTGAATTTCTCACTTATTTCACATTAGATTCCTCTTGCTTATTTTACATTGAATTTCTCACTTATTTCACATTAGATCCCTCTTGCTTATTTTACATTGAATTTCTCACTTATTTCACATTGAATTTCTCACTTATTTCACATTAGATTCCTCTTGCTTATTTCACAGTGGAGTCCTCTTGCTTATTTCACATTGAATTTCTCACTTATTTCACATTAGATTCCTTTTGCTTATTTTACATCAGACTCTTCTTACTTATTTCACATTGAATTTCTTACTTATTTCTCATTAGATCCCTCTTGCTTATTTTACATTGAATTTCTCACTTATTTCACATTGAATTTCTCACTTATTTCACATTAGATTCCTCTTGCTTATTTTACATTGAATTTCTCACTTATTTCACATTAGATCCCTCTTGCTTATTTTACATTGAATTTCTCACTTATTTCACATTGAATTTCTCACTTATTTCACATTAGATTCCTCTTGCTTATTTCACATTGAATTTCTTACTTATTTCTCATTAGATCCCTCTTGCTTATTTTACATTGAATTTCTCACTTATTTCACATTAGATTCCTCTTGCTTATTTTACATTGAATTTCTCACTTATTTCACATTAGATTCCTCTTGCTTATTTCACATTGAATTTCTCACATATTTCACATTAGATTTCTCTTGCTTATTTGACATTAGACTCCTCTTACTTATTTCACATTGAATTTCTCACTTATTTCACATTAGATTCCTCTTGCTTATTTTACATTAGACTCCTCTTACTTATTTCACATTGAATTTCTCACTTATTTCACATTAAATTCCTCTTGCTTATTTTACATTAGACTCCTCTTACTTATTTCACATTGAATTTCTCACTTATTTCACATTAGATTTCTCTTGCTTATTTGACATTAGACTCCTCTTACTTATTTCACATTGAATTTCTCACTTATTTCACATTAGATTTCTCTTGCTTATTTGACATTAGACTCCTCTCACTTATTTCACATTGAATTTCTCCCTTATTTCACATTAGATCCCTCTTGCTTATTTCACAGTGGAATCCTCTTGCTTATTTCACATTGAATTTCTCACTTATTTCACATTAGATCCCTCTTGCTTATTTCACATTGAATTTCTCCCTTATTTCACATTAGATCCCTCTTGCTTATTTCACAGTGGAATCCTCTTACTTATTTCACATTGAATTTCTCACTTATTTCACATTAGATTTCTCTTGCTTATTATACATAAGACTCCTCTTACTTATTTCACATTGAATTTCTCCATTATTTCACATTAGATCCATCTTGCTTATTTCACATTGAATTTCTCCCTTATTTCACATTAGATCCATCTTGCTTATTTCACAGTGGAATCCTCTTGCTTATTTCACATTGAATTTCTCACTTATTTCACATTAGATCCGTCTTGCTTATTTCACATTGAATTTCTCACTTATTTCACATTAGATCCCTCTTGCTTATTTCACAGTGGAATCCTCTTGCTTATTTCACATTGAAAATCTCACTTATTTCACATTAGATTCCTCTTGCTTATTTCACATTGAATTTCTCACTTATTTCACATTAGATCCCTCTTGCTTATTTCACATTGAATTTCTCACTTATTTCACATTAGATCCCTCTTGCTTATTTCACAGTGGAATCCTCTTGCTTATTTCACATTGAAAATCTCACTTATTTCACATTAGATTCCTCTTGCTTATTGTACATTAGACTCCTCTTACTTATTTCACATTGAATTTCTCCCTTATTTCACATTAGATCCCTCTTGCTTATTTCATATTGAATTTCTCACTTATTTCACATTAGATTCCTCTTGCTTATTTCACATTGAATTTCTCACTTATTTCACATTAGATCCCTCTTGCTTATTTCACATTGAATTTCTCACTTATTTCACATTAGATCCCTCTTGCTTATTTCACAGTGGAATCCTCTTGCTTATTTCACATTGAAAATCTCACTTATTTCACATTAGATTCCTCTTGTTTATTGTACATTAGACTCCTCTTACTTATTTCACATTGAATTTCTCACTTATTTCACATTAGATCCCTCTTGCTTATTTCACATTGAATTTCTCACTTATTTCACATTAGATCCCTCTTGCTTATTTCACAGTGGAATCCTCTTGCTTATTTCACATTGAATTTCTCACTTATTTCACATTAGATCCCTCTTGCTTATTTCACATTGAATTTCTCACTTATTTCACATTAGATCCCTCTTGCTTATTTTACATTAGACTCCTCTTACTTATTTCACATTGAATTTCTCACTTATTTCACATTAGATTCCTCTTGCTTATTTTACATTAGACTCCTCTTACTTATTTCACATTGAATTTCTCACTTATTTCACATTAGATTCCTCTTGCTTATTTTACATTAGACTCCTCTTACTTATTTCACATGGAATTTCACTTATTTCACATTAGATTTCTCTTGCTTATTTTACAGTGGACTCCTCTTACTTATTTCACATTGAATTTCTCACTTATTTCACATTAGATTCCTCTTGCTTATTTCACACTGGAATCCTCTTGCTTATCTCGCATTGAATTTCTCACATATTTCACATTAGATCCCTCTTGCTTATTTGACATTAGACTCCTCTTACTTATTTCACATTGAATTTCTCACTTATTTCACATTAGATTCCTCTAGCTTATTTGACATTAGACTCCTCTTACTTATTTCACATTGAATTTCTCACTTATTTCACATTAGATTCCTCTAGCTTATTTGACATTAGACTTCTCTTACTTATTTCACATTGAATGTCTCACTTATTTCACATTAGATTCCTCTTGCTTATTTTACATTAAACTCCTCTTACTTATTTCACATTGAATTTCTCACTTATTTCACATTAGATTCCTCTAGCTTATTTGACATTAGACTCCTCTTACTTATTTCACATTGAATTACTCACTTATTTCACATTAGATTTCTCTTGCTTATTTTACATTAGACTCCTCTTACTTATTTCACATTGAATTTCTCACTTATTTCACATTAGATTCCTCTTGCTTATTTCACAGTGGAATCCTCTTGCTTATTTCACATTGAATTTCTCTTAATTCACATTAGATTCCTCTTACTTATTTCACAGTGGAATCCTCTTGCTTATCTCGCATTGGATTCCTCTTGCTAATTTCACATTAGATTTCTCTTGCTTATTTCACAGTGGAATCCTCTTGCTTATTTCACATTGAATGTCTCACTTATTTCACATTAGATTCCTCTTGCTTATTTCACAGCGGAATCCTCTTACTTATTTCACATTGAATTTCTCACTTATTTCACATTAGATCCTTCTTGCTTATTTTACATTAGACTCCTCTTACTTATTTCACATTGAATTTGTCACTTATTTCACATTAGATCCCTCTTGCTTATTTGACATTAGACTCCTCTTACTTATTTCACATTGAATTTGTCACTTATTTCACATTAGATTCCTCTAGCTTATTTTACATTAGACTCCTCTTACTTATTTCACATTGAATTTCTCACTTATTTCACATTAGATTCCTCTTGCTTATTTCACAGTGGAATCCTCTTGCTTATCTTGCATTGGATTCCTCTTGCTAATTTCACATTGAATTCCTCTTCCTTCTAATAACTCGTATCTACTAATTAGTCATATTTTTTATTAAATCATAAACTCCAAATGTTTACTGCCTCCTATCTATACAATTTATATCAAGGTGCCATAAATTTCTCTTCCCCAACTATAAACATCGTTGATCATTCCCCCCAAGGTGAATGCCCCCCCCCCCCCCCCCCCCCCGAGGAATGCGGTTAGTCATGCCTATTACTAAATCCCATCCAATCTCTTCGGGTCATTCCCCATCGCCTGATTATCCGCCGGTCACCGCCTGACAGTTAAAACATTCTTTACGACTTGGCATCAAACGTTGCCATAGATTGCCTGCTTCTTTCTTCCTTGCCAGTTCCATTTGGTTAATGCACTCGTGTGGGTGTGTGTGTATATGTGTATGTATGTATATATATATATATATATATATATATATATATATATATATATATATATATATATGTATGTAGAAATATTATATATATATATATATATATATATATATATATATATATATTTATTTATAAACATATGTATATATATTTATTTATTTATATATATATGTATATATATATATATTTATTTATATATAAATATATGTATATATATATATATATATATATATATATATATATATATATATATATATATGTGTGTGTGTGTGTGTGTGTGTGTGTGTATGTATTTTTCCTTTATTATTGCAACTTGGTTCGATGACTTGTGGAGGTTTAATTAAATCACTTCCTCTTATGTCTGATGCAAATATTTATCAAAACAATACTTATACATCTTCGGTTTGGTTCAGTGGTATTCAAAAGATAAAAATTATATTTTTGAAATAAGAGATGGAACGTCTCTTGGAAATTAAATTAAAAGAAACGTAGAATCACTTATGTGAAGTTCTGGTCGTGATAAAGTTAATGCTTGTACTAGAAAGACAAATAAAAAAATACACAAACACACACAACAGAAAAGTAAGTGATTTTATCACAGTGAATTTTAAAAATCATACACTGGAGGTTTTGATTAATGTTGTAGTACGAGACTGTGCTTCCAATATAATAGAATTTTCAGGAGACCACGTTACGGATGTGTTTTCTCAACATTAAAGAATAATATATTTCTTATAAAAATAACTATGATTTAATTTTGTTGCGATAGACTTTCTACGTAATATAACCCTGCCCCCTTTTTACACAAGATTTTTTTTTTTTTTTTTTTTTCCTCCGTGATAGACTGTCTACGTAATACAACCTGCCCCTTTTAATACACTGGTTCAAGTTGCCTGTTTTATTCTGCATAGAATGTCAGGCAGCTCCGAATATTCATATATTAAAGGTTGTGGTGACCTAGTGGTAGCGTCCTTGCCTGGTGATTGCTAGACTGAGGCTCAAGTCCCGCTCATACTCGTTAGTTCCTTGTCGCTGCAACCTCACCATCCTTGTGACCTAAGGTTGGGAAGGTTTGCCGGAGCATATAGGTCTATCTGCCGAGTCATCAGCAGCCATTGCCTGGCCCTCCTTGGTCCTAGCTTGGGTGGAGAGGAGGCTTGGACGCTGATCATATGTATATATGGTCATTCTCTATGGCATTGTCCTAGTTGATAGGGTAAGGTCACTGTCCCTTACCTCTGCCATTCATGAGTGGCCTTTATACCTTCAAAGGTAAAGGGCATTATTGATATCTAGATTATATACATTCATAAACGCATATTTTCATGACCATCTGAAAATTTATTTATTATTTTACAAAGTTTGGCTTTGAATATATTTTTAATGAGCAACCTTATTCTTAGAAGGAAGAAACGGGTATCTCTAAAGAAATGGAATAATTATATTTAATATTACATTATTTCCATCATATACAAATTTCGCTCATGAATTGTGTATACAGTATATAAAGATTAACAAAAGTATAATATCAATGTTTTATTAAACTAACTTGGGATTTTTTTTCTAGAAATTATTCCATGAGAATCTTATTTGGATCTTTTTTTTGTATATAGTTTTTAAAACGATATCCCTATCTCCATTAATGTTATTTTCATTCAAGTCCATCAGCCAAAGGAATTCTTACGAATAATAAAAAGGGTTTGTGCTCAAATCATGTTTTACTTAACCATCCCCCCTCAAAAAAAAAAAAAAAAAAAAAAAAAAAATCCATATATATCCATACAAATACCGTAGAAAGGTGCGCCTATTATTCCTGTGGTTCTTCCCATTGTTAATATTCCCATAGAAATGTATCATAACTTGAAATATCGTAAAGAAAATTTTTTCTCTGTACTTGATTACAGACATATAATTCAACCACAACAACAATAATAACAATGGCTGCATCAACAAACCCTCATTTATAATTCGTGGCAGACACGTTGAATTAACTGGCCTCTTTTCAAGAGCTCTCTCCCATTTTCCTTCAGTCAATTTGCATACCTAATGAAGTCGAGAGTCTGAAATCTAAGGCTTTCTCTTTTTTCCATCAGTTGGTTACGTGATCTGAATCTGAAGAATGGTATTTAAGATCCGTAGACTTTTTACTGTTTGGTCCATTAGAATGATCTTGATTAGTGCTCTCTCTCTCTCTCTCTCTCTCTCTCTCTCTCTCTCTCTCTCTCTCTCTCTCTCTCTCTCTCTCGTCAGTTGGATTATCTTGATTTAAATGATAAAAATTATGACAAACTACTGGGATTTATTTTATCGAAAGGATTGCTTGCAAAATCCAACCATTTTATATACTGTATATTCATATATATTGTGTGTGAAAGATAAAGGAACTTAACGCCAGTATCATTGCATAATTGATTTTAATGAATGCCAAAATTTATCATGTTTATTTTTCCCCAAAAACCTGTGATACTTTGTCTATAATATATTCATTTTATGTTTCCCATTGTTGCAAAAATTATGCAGTTTCCATGAATATAATTACAAAGTATTTTCATTTATACTTGTTTTCATATCAGTTGGTTGACTAACTAATGAGGAATTGTGAAAACACGGTTGTTTGATGTTTCCATTATTTCTAGATGCAATGTCCACGGTGGAATGAATATATTCATTTGTCCACACACATTTACATTGAACGTTTGTAATTTCAACTTATTTTTCTTACACCGTAAGAGAAAAACTTGTTTATTTACTAAAGCTACCGGAAGGGTGGGGCAGCCAGTGATTATAGCCGTTTAGAAGCATTTTATAAGTGCAACAGTGGTGTAAACAGTGATTATAGCCTTTTAGAAGCGTTTCATAAGTGCAACTGTGGTGTAAACAGGGATTATAGCCTTTTAGAAGCAGTTCAGTTCAGTTCAGTAAAGACTGTCTTGCCTTATGCAGGACACGGGCTCTTGCGTTGGCAGCCCGTAAGATTTTAGAAGCGTTTCATTAGGGCAACTGGGATGTAACCAGTGATTTTAGCCTTTTGGAAGCAGTTCAGTTCAGTTCAGTAAAGACTCTCTTACCTTATGCAGGACACGGGCTCTTTCGCTGGCAGCCCGTAAGATTTTAGAAGCGTTTCATTAAGGCAACTGGGATGTAACCAGTGATTTTAGCCTTTTGGAAGCAGTTCAGTTCAGTTCAGTAAAGACTGTCTTGCCTTATGCAGGACACGGGCTCTTGCGTTGGCAGCCCGTAAGATTTTAGAAGCGTTTCATTAGGGCAACTGGGATGTAACCAGTGATTTTAGCCTTTTGGAAGCAGTTCAGTTCAGTTCAGTAAAGACTCTCTTGCCTTATGCAGGACACGGGCTCTTTCGCTGGCAGCCCGTAAGATTTTAGAAGCGTTTCATTAGGGCAACTGGGATGTAA
This sequence comes from Palaemon carinicauda, assembly GCF_036898095.1. Lineage (NCBI taxonomy): Eukaryota > Metazoa > Arthropoda > Malacostraca > Decapoda > Palaemonidae > Palaemon > Palaemon carinicauda. The sequence continues at coordinate 7,203,875 of NC_090739.1, forward strand.
CCAGTGATTTTAGCCTTTTGGAAGCAGTTCAGTTCAGTTCAGTAAAGACTCTCTTACCTTATGCAGGACACGGGCTCTTGCGTTGGCAGCCCGTAAGATTTTAGAAGCGTTTCATTAGGGCAACTGGGATGTAACCAGTGATTTTAGCCTTTTGGAAGCAGTTCAGTTCAGTTCAGTAAAGACTCTCTTGCCTTATGCAGGACACGGGCTCTTTCGCTGGCAGCCCGTAAGATTTTAGAAGCGTTTCATTAGGGCAACTGGGATGTAACCAGTGATTATAGCTTTTTAGAAGCATTTTATAAGTGCAACTGTGGTGTAAACAGTGATTGTAGCCTTTTAGAAGCGTTTCATAAGTGCAACTGGGGTGTAAACAGTGATTTTAGCCTTTTAGAAGCGTTTCATAAGTGCAAATTGGGTGTAACCAGTGATTATAGCCGTTTAGAAGCATTTTATAAGTGCAACTGTGGTGTAAACAGTGATTATAGCCTTTTAGAAGCGTTTTATGAGTGCAACTGTGGTGTAAACAGTGATTGTAGCCTTTTAGAAGCGTTTCATAAGTGCAAATTGGGTGTAACCAGTGATTATAGCCGTTTAGAAGCATTTTATAAGTGCAACTGTGGTGTAAACAGTGATTATAGCCTTTTAGAAGCGTTTTATGAGTGCAACTGTGGTGTAAACAGTGATTGTAGCCTTTTAGAAGCGTTTCATAAGTGCAAATTGGGTGTAACCAGTGATTATAGCCGTTTAGAAGCATTTTATAAGTGCAACTGTGGTGTAAACAGTGATTATAGCCTTTTAGAAGCGTTTTATGAGTGCAACTGTGGTGTAAACAGTGATTGTAGCCTTTTAGAAGCGTTTCATAAGTGCAAATTGGGTGTAACCAGTGATTATAGCCGTTTAGAAGCATTTTATAAGTGCAACTGTGGTGTAAACAGTGATTATAGCCTTTTAGAAGCGTTTTATGAGTGCAACTGGGGTGTAAACAGTGATTATAGTCTTTTAGAAGCGTTTTATTAATGCAACTGTGGTGTAAACAGTGATTATAGCCTTTTAGAAGCGTTTCATAAGTGCAACTGGGGTGTAAACAGTGATTATAGCCATTTTAGAAGCGTTTCATTAATGCAACTGGGGTGTAAACAGATATTAGATCCTTTTAGAAGCGTTTCATAAGTGCAACTGTGGTTTAATCAGTTATTTTAACCTTCTAGAAGCGTTTCATAAGTGCAACTGTGGTGTAACCAGTGATTTAGCCTTCTAGAAAGCGTTTTCTAGTAACTTCAGAGTTACTTTCATTCTACATCTCCAGCGAGGTTTGCTTTTTTGCTTTTCTTAATCTCAATTTCATACCAAAGGAACTGATTTAAGCAGTGTTAAATTCGTTGTTTTGAGAGACCTAAGAGTTCTAAAATCCCTCCAATTATTTGAATTATGATATTTCGAAAATGCATAGACTAAGAGAAATTCTTTTAGTAAGAGTTCTAAAACTCCTCCAATTATTTGAATTATGATATTTTGAAAATGCATAGACTAAGAGAAATTCTTTTAGTAAGAGTTCTAAAATTCCTCCAATTATTTGAATTATGATATTTCGAAAATGCATAGACTAAGAGAAATTCTTTTAGTAAGAGTTCTAAAATTCCTCCAATTATTTGAATTATGATATTTCGAAAATGCATAGACTAAGAGAAATTCTTTTAGTAAGAGTTCTAAAACTCCTCCAATTATTTGAATTATGATATTTTGAAAATGCATAGACTAAGAGAAATTCTTTTAGTAAGAGTTCTAAAATTCCTCCAATTATTTGAATTATGATATTTCGAAAATGCATAGACTAAGAGAAATTCTTTTAGTAAGAGTTCTAAAATTCCTCCAATTATTTGAATTATGCTATTTTGAAAATGCATAGACTGTAAGAGAAATTCTTTTAGTAAGAGTTCTAAAATTCCTCCAATTATTTGAATTATGATATTTCGAAAATGCATAGACTGTAAGAGAAATTCTTTTAGTAAGAGTTCTAAAATTCCTCCAATTATTTGAATTATGATATTTTGAAAATGCATAGACTAAGAGAAATTCTTTTAGTAAGAGTTCTAAAACTCCTCCAATTATTTGAATTATGATATTTTGAAAATGCATAGACTAAGAGAAATTCTTTTAGTAAGAGTTCTAAAATTCCTCCAATTATTTGAATTATGATATTTTGAAAATGCATAGACTAAGAGAAATTCTTTTAGTAAGAGTTCTAAAATTCCTCCAATTATTTGAATTATGATATTTTGAAAATGCATAGACTAAGAGAAATTCTTTTAGTAAGAGTTCTAAAACTCCTCCAATTATTTGAATTATGATATTTTGAAAATGCATAGACTAAGAGAAATTCTTTTAGTAAGAGTTCTAAAATTCCTCCAATTATTTGAATTATGATATTTCGAAAATGCATAGACTTTAAGAGAAATGTTTTCTGAAATTTTTGCTTTTATAACAGTATTCAATTGCTTAGTTTGTTTGTGAGTAATGTAGGATACTTTTTTATGAGCGTTTGCTAACGGTATTTGCATTATGTATTCATAAACATGATGTTGACGCTAATATTTCGTCTTTTGTTCTTTACATGATTAGGACACAATCCATTTTATTTGTGTTATTAATATCACTGA
>NC_090739.1:7214031-7224031 GCF_036898095.1 Palaemon carinicauda
ATATATATATATATATATATATATATATATATATATATGCATATATATATATATATATATATATATATATATATATATATATATATATATATATATATATATATATATATATTTATATATATATAAATATATATATATATATATATATATATATATATATATATATATATATATATATAATATATATATATATATATATATATATATAATATATATATATATATATATATATATATATATATATATATATATATTTCCGGCCACGCCTCGGGTAGAGGGGAGAGCGAGTAGTCATACCCTAGTAAGAGGGTGGTGCTTGCGCATGTGGTTACATATCTATCTAAATATTTAGCCCTAATTTTTGACGGGTCGTGTACACTAGTATTATTAGTAATATTGATTTTTAATATACTTTTAATGTTGATCAATTAAGTTATGATTTCTAATATTACAAAGGTTTTATTGCGCCATCTTTCTTTGGTTTATATTCCTTTGGAGCAAATTCTCTCTCCTTAACCATTTCATTTTTATAAGGAAATAACAATGTCAGGTTGAATGAAAGGACCCGAGACATTAAACCATTCTCTCTCTCTCTCTCTCTCTCTCTCTCTCTCTCTCTCTCTCTCGGAAAAGGGGTCACGCCTTACCAGTATCTTGCTTTGTTATCTGAAATGATGTTGTTACGTATATTTTTCATTGTGCACATGAAGCATCGAAGATTTACACCCACATTAATTGTGTATCGCCAATATCAGCAAAGATGCTCTGGTGAGGGCCACCCATACTAGGTTGGTTTGCTGTGAGCGATCAGACTAAAGTGTCCCACCATTACCTATCCTCACCAATTGGCCAAACCCCAGACATGAATAAGGACATGTTTGGGGTTTTTGTCGTGCAGCGGACTAGATTTCTTTTTCTTTTTTTATTCGCTCAAACTCGTTAATGCCTTTGGTTGCTGCAACCTCACCATCCTCGTGATTTAAGGATGGGGAGTTTGGGGAGCCTATAAGTCCATCTGCTGAGTCATCAGCAGCAATTGCCTGGCCCTCCTTGATCCTAGCTTGGGTGGAGAGGGGGGCCTTTGGCGCTGATCACATGTAATATGGTCAGTCTCTAGGGCATTGTCCTGCTTGATAGGGCAATGTCACTGTCCCTTGCCTCTGCCATTCATGATTTCCATCTCCTTGGAAATGTAACTGTTCTTCAACAACAGTCGCCTCCGAAACTTTTTCTCCAGCGACGCATTATTTTGTCCTAATTATTCCCTTTCTCCCAAACAGTCATTAAACTTTCCTCGTCTCCTTGCTTGAAAGGAAAGCCTCCGTTTTCATCAGGGGTTGTTGGGGAAACTTTCTTTGGGGTTGAAATTGGAACTTATTTACACTGTTAAAATTTTGACATTAACAAAAAAAAAATCCTGGAATAAATGTTGCCAGGTATTCACCGTTTTAAAAACGAGTATATTGATGTAAAGGAGTGATGTTACGGTCACCAATTCGTAAAGGATAATAGCAAAGTTACGGTCGACTGTATTTTACTAAAACACGGCTGAAAACTGTATATTTTTGCTAAGAATTTCCGATTAAAATTGCGGTTTTATTTAACGTCGTTCTAATTATCGCTAACTTACTCTTTTCTTTTTTTATTACTCGTGTAGAGATCACAATTTTATTTTCATAGTATTAAAGGTCAAGAAGAGTGGATGCTGTTTTAAAAAATAATATTACTCGTGTAGAGATCCCAGTTTTATTTTCATGGGGTTAAAGGTCAAAAGGGAACGCTGTTTTAGAAAAAAAAAAAAAATATTACCCATGTAGAGATCCTAATTTTATTTTCATAGGTTAAAAGTCAAGAAAACTGAATGCTGTTTTAGAAAAAAAAAATATTACTCGTCAGTCGTGTTTTTATGCAGTTTCTTATTTGAAGAAAATGGTAATTAATATCGAAAAAAAAATATATCTTTCAAAGAAATAACTCGCAAACCTTTAAAACACCATCTCACTTTTCCCTCCCATTCTGGATCATTTGATTCCAACCAGCAGACGGCGCCCTGTCGTATGAATAAATGAACGAGCCAAGTTAAAACCCCCTTTTGCATAAACGGCTCGACTCGGGAGCCTTCAAAACGTAGAGGCCCGGGGTGCGATATAAAGCATTTATTTAGTAGTAAACTTTTTTGCAACAGCCATTATGCAAAGTGCAAGGGAAGAGGAACTGCTGGTGGTGGTGGTGGTGGTGGTGGGAGGGGTTCCTCCACTGCAAGTAGTTTTTTTCTTTCAGGGGACGTCGGGGGTGGCGGCCTCATACGACGTAATAGAGAAGGGTCCGAAGACATTGCAGGAGATGCGAAGGATTTCATGTCTAAATTCATACACTATTTAATAGATTCCTTTAAAACATCTAAATTGACGAGCTTCGAATTAATAAATTATGTGTACACAAACACACACGCTCGCGCGCGCGTGCACACATACACACACACGCACACACATATGTATATATATATGTGTGTGTGTGTATGTGTATATATATATATATATATATATATATATATATATATATATATATATATATATATATATATAAGTGCGTGTGTACATACATACATACATACATACACACACACAAAAAAAAACAAAGACAATCGTTTTTAGTCCACTTTAGGACAAAGGCCTCAGACATGTCGGCTTCCATCATTATGTTCGCCAGTGCGGATTGGGTATTTTGGGGATTGTGGGAGATTTTAGTCTGTTCCCTCACACCAAACCAACCTAGTATCGATGACCCTGGCTAGTACAGCTTTCCTGATCAGGGTGATACGCAAATCCTTTCACCACATCAAGGTATCCGTGCTCAGAAAGGGACAAACACACACACATATGTATATATATAGATAGATAGATAGATATATATATATATATATATATATATATATATATATATATATATATATATATATATATATATATATATATATATATATATATATATATGTGTGTGTGTGTGTGTGTGTGTGTGTGTGTGTGTGTGCGTGTGTGTATAATTACCCATGAAAAAATCCAATTATATTGAAGAAAATTTTTTTATTTTTAAACCTCAGCTTTTAGGATAACCATTTTTTTTTTTTTTATTTAAACTCGGATGCCTTTAGAAATTGATTTCCAAACTAACTCCTTCGAAATGTAACTGATCTTCAACATAGAGTTTAGAGTTTTATCAGTTGAATCAATATAGTGAACTTAGATAAAGGACTTTTGAACGATACAAAATAATAACTTTTATGTAACACAAATGCTTCACTAATGAAGCTGATTATTAAAGGTCAAATAAGAATTTGCCTGGTCAAGGTAACTAAGAACTTGAGTACTTTGTTTCCTAAGATTACTTTTTTTATTTATATTTTACTCGTCACCTCAAACACCTTGGCAGCGAATTTTAAGGTTTTATTTGTGCTCTACTTGATGGGCTGATGATCTACATCGTTATTTCTTCGTCTGTCTTTATTGAGCAGCAACCAATCAGAATGTGGTAACGTCCCAGACTGGTGAACGCCAGACTGGGATTCAAGTCCCGCTCAAATTCCTTAGTTCCTTTGGTCGCTGCAACCTCACCATCCTTGTGAGCTAAAGGTGGGGAGTTTGGGGGAGCCTATAGGTCCATCTGCTGAGTATCAGCAGCCATTGCCTGGCCCTCCTTGGTCTTAGCTTGGGTGGAGGGGCGCTTGGGCGCTGATCATATGTAGCCCATATATGGTCAGTCTCTTGGCATTGTCCTGCTTGATAGGGCAATGTCATTTTCCCTTGCCTCAGCCATTCACGAGTGGCCTTTAAACCATTAAATAATTGAAAAGAAATACAAAAACATTTTCCCATAGCTTCGATTTAATGTGTTTCAAGTTCACCAAATTTATATTGGAAAATATTATTAGACTCAAATGAAATCCCTATGCCTTATGGTTTGACCCGTTTATAGCGATGAGGCATTATTGGAAGATTTTAGAGAATATCCTCTTTTCCAAATTTCTAGCTCATCTCGTATCTCCGCTCGTAGACCTTTTTCGATTAGTACCCCTTGCTTTCTTCCCGCCATTCCCTCTTTTTTTATCCGGGGTGAGGATTACTTGTACACTTAAAAATATGCCGTAAAAAATGGTAAAACATTTGCCGTTTTAAAAAAGTGATATATATTGACGTTAAGGATTAGTGGAACTTCAAAGGTTCAAATTTGCAGCAAATGTTTTTATGTTGAACAGGCTGATATATGCCTTTTTATAGTTTATATGTGAAATATCTGTTTTAATGTTGTTATTGTTTTTAAAATATTTTATTTTTATTGTTCATTACTTATATCGTTTACTTATTTCCTTTCCTCACTGGGCTATTTTTCCCTGTTGGAGCCGTTGGGCTTATAGCATCTTGCTTTTTCAACTTGGGTTGTAGCTTAGCTAATAATGATAATAATAATAATAATAATAATAATAATAATAATAATACATACATACATACATATACTAAGGCACTTCCCCCAATTTTGGGGGGTAGCCGACATCAACAAATGAAACAAAAACAAAAAAGGGGACCTCTACTCTCTACGTTCCTCCCAGCCTAATACCAATAATAATAATAATAATAATAATAATAATAATAATAATAATAATAATAATAATAATAATAATAATAATAATAATAATGCGTGATATCACGGTCACCAACCCATAAAAGATAATAACAAAATAAGGAGGGTAAAATTACGGTAGCCTGTATTTTACTGAAAAACATCTGAGAACAGTATATTTGTACGGAGAATTTTCAATTCTGAAATACAGACACAAATCCAACTGAACACTAATTTAACTGAACATAAATACAACTGAACACAAATCCACAACTGAACATTAATCCAACTGAACACAAATCCACAACAGAACACTAATCTAACAGAACACTAATCCAACTGAACATTAATCCAACTGAACACAAATCCCCAACTGAACACAAATCCAACTGAACACAAATCCCCAACAGAACACTAATCCAACTGAACACAAATCCCCAACAGAGCACTAATCCAACTGAACATTAATCCAACTGAACATTAATCCAACTGAACACAAATCTAATTGAACACAAATCCAACGGAACACTAATCCCCAACTGAACACAAACCCCCAACTGAACAATAATCCAACTGAACACAAATCCAACTGAACACAAATCCCCAACTGAACATTAATCCAACTGAACACAAATCCCCAACAGAACACTAATCCAACTGAACACAAATCACCAACAGAACACTAATCCAAGTGAACATTAATCCAACTGAACACAAATCCCCAACTGAACACAAATCCAACTGAACACAAATCCCCAACAGAACACTAATCCAACTGAACACAAATCCCCAACAGAACACTAATCCAAGTAAACATTAATCCAACTGAACATTAATCCAACTGAACACAAATCCCCAACTGAACACAAATCTAATTGAACACAAATCTAACTGAACACAAATCCCCAACGGAACACAAATCCCCAACGGAACACTAATCCAACTGAACACAAACCCCCAACTGAACAATAATCCAACTGAACACAAATCCAACTGAACACAAATCCCCAACTGAACATTAATCCAACTGAACACAAATCCCCAACAGAACACTAATCCAACTGAACACAAATCCCCAACAGAACATTAATCCAACTGAACACAAATCCCCAACTGAACACAAATCTAACTGAATACAAATCTAACTGAACATAAATCCAACTGAACACAAATCCCCAACGGAACACTAATCCAACTGAACACTAATCCAACTGAACACAAATCCCCAACGGAACACTAAGCCAACTGAACACAAATCCCCAACGGAACACTAAGCCAACTGAACACAAATCCCCAACTGAACACAAATCCCCAACAGAACACTAATCCAACTGAACACTAATCCCCAACTGAACACAAATCCCCAATGGAACACTAATCCAACTAAACACAAATCCACAACTGAACACAAATCCAACTGAACACAAATCCCCAACTGAACACAAATCCAACTGAACACAAATCCCCAACTGAACACAAATCCAACTGAACACAAATCCCCAACTGAACACAAATCCCCAACAGAACACTAATCCAACTGAACACAAATCCCCAACAGAACATTAATCCAACTGAACACAAATCCCCAACTGAACACAAATCTAACTGAATACAAATCTAACTGAACATAAATCCAACTGAACACAAATCCCCAACGGAACACTAATCCAACTGAACACTAATCCAACTGAACACAAATCCCCAACGGAACACTAAGCCAACTGAACACAAATCCCCAACGGAACACTAAGCCAACTGAACACAAATCCCCAACTGAACACAAATCCCCAACAGAACACTAATCCAACTGAACACTAATCCCCAACTGAACACAAATCCCCAATGGAACACTAATCCAACTAAACACAAATCCACAACTGAACACAAATCCAACTGAACACAAATCCCCAACTGAACACAAATCCAACTGAACACAAATCCCCAACTGAACACAAATCCAACTGAACACAAATCCCCAACTGAACACAAATCCCCAACAGAACACTAATCCAACTGAACACAAATCCCCAACAGAACATTAATCCAACTGAACACAAATCCCCAACTGAACACAAATCTAACTGAATACAAATCTAACTGAACATAAATCCAACTGAACACAAATCCCCAACGGAACACTAATCCAACTGAACACTAATCCAACTGAACACAAATCCCCAACGGAACACTAAGCCAACTGAACACAAATCCCCAACGGAACACTAAGCCAACTGAACACAAATCCCCAACTGAACACAAATCCCCAACAGAACACTAATCCAACTGAACACTAATCCCCAACTGAACACAAATCCCCAATGGAACACTAATCCAACTAAACACAAATCCACAACTGAACACAAATCCAACTGAACACAAATCCCCAACTGAACACAAATCCAACTGAACACAAATCCCCAACTGAACACAAATCCAACTGAACACAAATCCCCAACTGAACACAAATCCCCAACAGAACACTAATCCAACTGAACACAAATCCCCAACAGAACATTAATCCAACTGAACACAAATCCCCAACTGAACACAAATCTAACTGAATACAAATCTAACTGAACATAAATCCAACTGAACACAAATCCCCAACGGAACACTAATCCAACTGAACACTAATCCAACTGAACACAAATCCCCAACGGAACACTAAGCCAACTGAACACAAATCCCCAACGGAACACTAAGCCAACTGAACACAAATCCCCAACTGAACACAAATCCCCAACAGAACACTAATCCAACTGAACACTAATCCCCAACTGAACACAAATCCCCAATGGAACACTAATCCAACTAAACACAAATCCACAACTGAACACAAATCCAACTGAACATAAATCCCCAACTGAACACAAATCCAACTGAACACAAATCCCCAACTGAACACAAATCCAACTGAACACAAATCCCCAACTGAACACAAATCCCCAACAGAACACTAATCCAACTGAACACAAATCCCCAACAGAACATTAATCCAACTGAACACAAATCCCCAACTGAACACAAATCTAACTGAATACAAATCTAACTGAACATAAATCCAACTGAACACAAATCCCCAACGGAACACTAATCCAACTGAACACTAATCCAACTGAACACAAATCCCCAACGGAACACTAAGCCAACTGAACACAAATCCCCAACGGAACACTAAGCCAACTGAACACAAATCCCCAACTGAACACAAATCCCCAACAGAACACTAATCCAACTGAACACTAATCCCCAACTGAACACAAATCCCCAATGGAACACTAATCCAACTAAACACAAATCCACAACTGAACACAAATCCAACTGAACACAAATCCCCAACTGAACACAAATCCAACTGAACACAAATCCCCAACTGAACACAAATCCAACTGAACACAAATCCCCAACTGAACACAAATCCAACTGAAATCACAATTTTCAGATATTTTATCAAAAATTCATAATGAAATACTGTAATAAAAAATATTATATAATTTAATGCAGTAAACAAGACGAAATTTGCAATATGAAACGGGATTATTTGTTGACCTGTGCAGCTGAAAATTGTAAGCTTGTTAGTTAGGTTAAGCCTACCGTAGGTGAAAATGTAACAAAATTCGTCTTTCAAACAATTCGTCTTTCAAACAATTCGACTTTCAAACAATTCGTCTTTCAAATAATTCGACATACAAACAATTCGACTTTCAAATAATTCGACATACAAACAATTCGACTTTCAAACAATTCGACTTACAAACAATTCGACTTTCAACAACTCGACTTACAAACAATTCGACTTTCAAATAATTTGACTTACAAACAATTCGACTTTTAAACAATTCGATTTACAATAAATTCGACTTTCAAACAATTCGACTTTTAAATAATTTGACTTACAAACAATTTGGCTTTCAAATAATTTGACTTTCAAACAATTCGACTTTCAAACAATTCGACTTTCAAACAATACGACTTACAAACAATTCGTCTTTCAAACAATTTGACTTTCAAACAATTCGACTTTCAAACAATTGGACTTACAAACAATTCGACTTACAAACGATTCGACTTTCAAACGATTCGACTTACAAACAATTTGACTTACAAACAATTCGTCTTTCAAACCATTCGACTTTCAAACCATTCGACTTACAAACCATTCGACTTTCAAACAATTCGTCTTTCAAACAATTCGACTTTCAAACAATTCGTCTTTCAAACAATTCGACTTTCAAACAATTCGATTTACAAACAATTCGACTTTCAAACAATTCGCTTTCAAACAGCTCCTTGAAATCTATTTTATAAGTTCAGAACTCTCTGTATCAACAGTATTTTTATTTTCCAGTTTATTCCCGTAACAAATAACTTATTCCTTGCAATCCCTATTTAACTTTCCTTGTTATCAAATTGATTTTTTTTCTCTCTCTCTCTCTCTCTCTCTCTCTCTCTCTCTCTCTCTCTCTCTCTCTCTCTCTCTCTCAGATAATGTTTATTCAATTATTCAACGCATAATAGCCTTGCTCATTACTGCATATAATTCCCTCCGAGCCTCCTCATGGACATAATGTAATCATAAATTTTTAAAGAAATAAATTACCTTTAGAATTTTTTTCTGAAATTGTCTCTCCCATTTTCCAAAAGCACAATTCTATAAGATATTTTCTATTCATTTTTCCGCATATATTGACCACGTCCCACGGAATTAGTATGAATTATTTTCGTTAAAATTATTTTTTTTCCCTACTCAAAATGTATCGTAGGAAGATTTGTTCAAAATCTCTTAATACATGTCTATTGATTTGGAGATTAAATCATGTTATTTAAGGAAATTTATGTTTGATTACGAAATTATCTAACCTACTGTTAGAAAGAGAAAAGACATTTGTTGATGAGACTGACAGGAAGATGCTCACAAGCAGCACATTGAATCCTTCAACCACACTATCACCACCATACACATGAGCGCCTTGTTTTAAGCGCACAGTTTCTGCAAGTTGAGACTATTTTGTTCCAACACTTGTACCACAACCTCTGATCACTACATAGGGTCTGCTGGCACAGCGAAAACCATTTAAAACAACAAAAACATCTGATTGGTGTTTTAATGTCCCTCTCTCCTATTCCACAAATTTCCTATTTATTCACATTTTCCACAACCTATCGGCATCCTTTTCTTCTTCCTTGTCTGCATCTTCTCCCACCTTTATGTGGGGTCGATGTTTCTGGCCAGCGTTCTCCATCTACCTCTGTCCCACACTTCATCACCGGTTAATCCCTTTGATCGAAGGTCATCCTTGATACAGTCCACCCACCTTTGCTTTGGTCTCCCTCTCCTCGTTCCCTGTACCTACATTTCCATCACTCTTCTCCCAATATACTGTTC
>NC_090739.1:7229031-7231531 GCF_036898095.1 Palaemon carinicauda
TTGGGGATTTCACGTCCGGACTCTTCCGGAGTTGTCACAGAGAGGTCGTTCTTGCATCCTGCGCTTCCTCTCTCGCAATTGGGGGGAGACTAATAATGCACTTAGGAATTCGTGTATGTTTACCAAAACGTTCGAATGGTATTTCGTTTGAACCTTCTTGCCCCCCCCCCCTCCCCTATTTATGGTTGCTTTTGGTAGTTTTATCTAGATTCTAGATCAGCTTCCATAGAATAGGTGAAACGTAACTTTTTTTTTCTTGTGACCAATCTATCAATATTCACGTTTAAATTGACATAATTTCATTGAGAGAGAGAGAGAGAGAGAGAGAGAGAGAGAGAGAGAGAGAGAGAGAGAGAGAGAGAGAGAGAGAGAGAGAGAGAGAGAGAGCTTTCTACCAATATCCACGTTTAAATTTACATAATTTATTTGATAGAGAGACAGGCAATCTATCAATATCAATGTTTAAATTGGCATAATTTCTTTGATAGAGAGAGAGAGAGAGAGAGAGAGAGAGAGAGAGAGAGAGAGAGAGAGAGAGAGAGAGAGAGAGAGAGAGAGGGAGAGAGAGAGAGAGAGCAGTGTATCAATATCAATGTTTAAATTGGCATAATTTCTTTGAGAGAGAGAGAGAGAGAGAGAGAGAGAGAGAGAGAGAGAGAGAGAGAGAGAGAGAGAGAGAGAGAGAGCAATCTATCAATATCCACGTTTGGATTGACACTTCTTTGAGAGAAAAAAAAATCTTGTCCTACTAAATACTCTATTTACCTCACTGCTATTCGTCAATAGTACGTGTACCTACGAGATAAATATTTTTAAATCCAAACAATTCTTAAACTGCAAATGAAAAAAACATCAGGAGGAAATTCTCAAAAACATCCCAGTCGGCAATGCTTCAATGTTCCAGTTGAAGCTATGGTCAAAGGGACGGATGTTGTCCGTTTAGGACGGAGCTTTGCATTTTAGATTTAATTATTCACGACCAGATGATTTTCATCATTAGTAGGAGAGAGACGGAAAGGGATAAAAAAAATAGGTCGGGCTGGGAACGACAGGAAAGCGATGCGGACGTCCAATTAATGGCAGCGTAGAAGTTTTTAAATATTCTCCTATTTCTCATTTTTAAAATATTCTTCCTGTGAATTTCGAATTAATACGTTGGGGAATTGTGACGCAAATGGTCTCAGTGGTATTTTTTTCAAGTTATTTGTTACAGATTTACTGTAAGTAGTTATTTTAATGATAAGAATAAATAATTTATGAAATACGTCATATGGTTTTGGCATAATGTTACTATACACTAAAGGAGACTTGAGCTACGCACTCGTAATATGACTTGAAAGTGTTTCAGACATCTAAATTTGATCAACCGGTTAAGATATCGCATCTTTATCTTCATTTTCGTACTTTATGGGTCCATATTGAAAATGTTCAAATCAAATAATTATGGATTTATTCCCTACCTTTTCAAAATGATAAGTGATGGGTAGGTCTCACTGCATGGTTCGAGGACACATTTTTCCAATAGTTATTGGACTAAGGTGATCTGTGAAACTCTACGGTCCCCGATATCCAGATTTAACTTATTTTTACCATTTTACCAAGATATGCTGATGTACAGTACTTATATCAGTGGTTCCCAACCTGGGGGAAATTTCCCCCTGGGGGGAAATTTGAAGCTTCCAGGGGGGAAATAATTACACAACCTACTAACTAAAACAAGCGGAAAATGTCCACATAGTACGTGCGGTAATTTGTTGTTAGCCATTCAATTGTGATATGATCATATCATTTCTCACTGACATGACATTCAAGGGGAGAATTGGAATATCATGCCCATTTCTGAGGCAGGCGAGTGGGCATGAGGGCTGGGCGGGGCATGAAGGGGGAAATCTGGATGGTTGAACTGGGTGCAGGGGGAAATGACAGAAAAAAGGTTGGGAACCACTGTAAGTGAAGAAGTCTTTGAAAATATATTAGTTTTCAGTGCTTGAATTATTTTTATTTTTCTTTCTAATGAACGCAAATCGTATTATTTTGTCATTCGCATGTAGAATTTAAGAATACTATCTCAACTAGCAATTAATATTTATACTAGTTTTTTTTATTAATGAATATATACTGTAAATTAAATTAGATGGGTTTACTTTCTCCATCAAATAGTTTATTTATGGCAATTTTATGCGTTATTTATTTTGGTAATGTGTGCAAAAACTCTTTGGAAACTAACGTTTTTTGTCATATGTTGAATAAACGTATAAAAATAACTTATTTTAAATTGCACTGAATGATCCGTTTTACTGGAATTAAGGTTTTTAAAAATGAATATATTTTTGCTAGATTGATTTAATTTATGTTATGGTTGGAATGATATTTGTAAAAATCCATTACGGTAGCATAAAAAAAAATATTTAATCATTTACTTATGATGAGTTGAGTAATACAGTAGGGTTTTGAAAATGAATACATTTTTGTTATATTATTTATGTTATGTTAGGGTTTT